>NC_080703.1:34149825-34318021 GCF_030445035.2 Dasypus novemcinctus | reverse complement strand
TGTGGTCCAGCTCTCCGCCCAGGCCAGTTTGCCTTCACCAGGAGGACCCGGGAATCGAACCCTGGACCTCCTCTATGATAGGCAGAAGCCCAATCATTCAAGCCACGTCCACTCCCCTTCCCTTAACTTTTTATTAGGAAATCGTTTCAGACTTTGAGAAGAGTTGCAAGAAGAGGACAAGTAGTAAAATGATACAGCCATTTTGGAAAATAATTCGACAGTTTCTTCAACTGTTAAACATAAATTTACCACCTGGCACAGAATTTCCACTCCTAAGGACCACCTAAGAGAAATGTATCTCTGGACAAACATTCTCAGCAGCATTATCCATAATAGCCAAAAAGTGTAAACAACTCAAATGCTCACCAACGGAGGAATGAGTAAACAAAATGTGGTATGGCCGTACAATGGAATATTATTAGGCAATAAAAAGGAATGCCGTGCTGAGGCATGCTACAACATGGGTGGACCTCGGAAAACATTACAGGAAGTGAAAGAAGCCAGACACAAAGGCATCATATCGTATGATTCTCATTTATATGAAATGTCCAGAAAAGGCCAAAGTAGAGAGACAGAAAGTAAATTACTAGTTACCTGGGACTGGAACTATGTCTGGACCCCAGGATTTTTTTGGGGTGATGGAAATATCCTAAAACTGATTTGTGGTGGTAGGTGCACAACTCTGTAAATATACTAAAAATCATTGAATTGTGCACTTAAATTGAGTGGATTTTGTAGGATATAAATTCTACTTCACTAAAACAGTTTTCAAACATGGTAAAACTAAAGCCCTTTATGCCTTTACTGGGATTCAACAAATATTAACATTTTTCCATATTGGATTTTTCTCTCTTTTTCCCTCTCTCTCTCAGGTTTTTTGTTTTAACTTTTTCCCTCTGTCTGATTAAAGATGGAAAATACTTTCTGGTATAAACTGCTGTTTTTGTCACTCACTCATTCCTTCATTTTTATTCAATACAGGGAGGATATAAAGATGAATTTAAAATAGCCCCTGCTGAATTCAACACCACTAGATCTGCCCTACAAGCAATGCAAAATGGAGTTCTTTGGGTTAAAAGGAAAGGACACTATTCAGTACATCAAAGCCTGCATAAAGAAATAAAGATCTCCAGGAAAGGTAACTCATGGGTAATTGTAAAGCCAGGCCTAGTCCCTTTTTAATTGGTAACTCCACTTTTTACTCTTACAGTATCTAAAATGTAAACACAAAAAAGTAACAATAAATCCATGGTATTGGATTGTTTTATTTGCTAAAGGCTGCCAAGGCAACAAACCAGAAATGGGTTTGCTTTTACAATGGGGAATTATTAGTTTAAAAGCTTACAGTTTGGGGAGCAGATGTAGCTCAAGCAGTTGAGTGCCTGCCTTGCACATGGGAGGTCCTGGGTTCGGTTCCTGGTGCCTCCTAAAAACAAAAGAAGCAAACAACAAGCAATAAGATGAAAAAACCAACTCAGGGGAGCCAATGTGGCTCCGTGGTTGTATGCCACCTTCCCACATACGAGGTCCCAGTTTCAATCCCCAGCACTGGTACCTCAAAAAAAAAAAAAGTCCATGGGGAGCAGATGTAGCTCAGTGGTTGAGCATCTGCTTCCCAAGTATGAGGTCCTCAGGTCAATCCCTGCTACTTCCTTAAAAAAAAAAAAAAAGGCCGAGAAAAATGCCCAAATCGGGGCATCATCAGGCAATGCTTTTCTCCCCAAGGACCAGCTGCTGAGGTTCTGGATTCCTTGCTCATCTGTCAAGGCACATGGCAGGGCTCCCGTAAGAGGGTAAAGATCTGCCCTGGGCTATGCTCTACTGGAGTAATCCAATCAAACGGCGCTTAACTAAAGCTAAACTAACCATACCCACAGGAAGGGACCAATTTAGAACATAATTTTCTGGGGTTCACAAAAGCCTCAAACTACCACATGGGGTCACATGATTAAAGATGTCATTTATGACAAGAAAAACATAAAGGTGGAGGGGCAGAGGGGCCTGGGAACACAGTTGCATATGCTATGGAAGTTAAGTTGGTATAAATGAGATTTTTACAGATTTAGGATGTCAAATCTAAGGTCCATGGTAACCATGAAGAAGATACCAGGAAAATGTGCACAAAGGGAAATGAAAAGGGACTCCACAGGGTTCGCTACAAATTATTAACCTAGGTAGAAAAGGAGGCAATAAAGGAAGAGTTGAGGGACCAAGATAGGTATAAGGATTAAAAAGCAAGCAAGCAAGAGAAAAAGAGAGAGAGAAAGAGAGAAAGAGAGAGAGAAAGAGAGAAGAGAGAGAAAGAAAGAAAGAAAGAAAGAAAGAAAGAAAGAAAGAAAGAAAGAAAGAAAGAAAGAAAGAAAGAAAGAAAGAAAGAAAGAAAGAAAGAAAGAAAGAAAGAAAGAAAGAAAGAAAGAAAGAAAGAAAGAGGGAAATGTCAGAATAAAGTCCTGCATTAGAAGTAGTTATTTTAAATGTAAATGGATTAAGCCCTCCAGTCTAAAGGCAGAAATTGGCAGAATGGATAAAACAGCATGACCTAAATATGTTATTTAGGGAAGCAGATTTGGCTCAACTGATAGAGCATCTGCCTACCACATGGGAGGTTCAGGGTTCAAACCCAGGGCCTCCTGACCCATGTGATGAGCTGGCCCACGCACAGTGCTGATGTGTGCAAGAAGTGCCGTGCCACGCAGGGGTGTCCCCCACGAGGGGAGCCCCACACGCAAGGAGTGGGCCCCGTAAGGAGAACCCGCCCTGCGCGAAAAAAGCGCAGCCTGCCCAGGAGCGGCACTGCACACACAGAGAGCTGACACAGCAAGATGATGCAACAAAAAGAGACACAGATTCCCAGTGCCGCTGACAAGAATACAAGCAGACACTGAAGAACACACACAGCAAATGGATACAGAGAGTAGACAACTGGGGGCGGGGTGGGGGGAAGGGAAGAGAAATAAAATTTTAAAAAATAAATCTTCAAAAAAAATGTTATTTACAAGAGATTCATCTTAAATTCAAATATATGAATAGATTGAAGGTAAAAAAAGGTAGAAAAAAAATATTCCATGCCAGCAGTAATCAAAAGATACTGGGGTCGCTATTCTAATTGTCTTAGTTTGACAGGGGATGCTACGACAAATACCACGTAAAAGGTTGGATTAAACAAGAATTCCTTGACTCGTGGTTTTAAATGCAGAAGTCCCAAAACAAAGCTTCAACAAAGTCATGCTTTCTCTTGGAATCAGTAACATTTTGGTGATGGCAGTCTTCTCTTGCATGGCCATGTCCTTGGTCTCTTCTGTGTCTTTCTCTGGCTTCAGGCTTCTCTTTGCAAAGCCTCAATTAACACAGATTAAGGCCCACACTGATTAAGTTTGGCCACACAAAAATAGGACTTTAGAAGATTCTATTCACAAACAAGTTCACACCTTCATTGATAATTCATTTTCAAAGGCATCTATTTACAAATGAGTTCACACCTACATGAAAGAAGATTAAAAACATGTCTTTTATTGGAGTACATGATTCAATATACTACACTAATATCAGATAAAATAGAATTTAAATAGAAAACTATTACAAGGGAAAAAGAAAGTCACTATAAATTGATAAAGCATCAATTTATCAAGAAGACATGACAATTATAACTATTGTGCACCTAACAACAGAGCCCCAACATATATGAAGCAAATATTGACAGACTGGAATAGAGAAAAGACAGGTGTACATTAATATTAGGAGATTTCAATATACCACTTTCAATAATGAATAGAACATCTAGACAGGGCATCAATAAGGAATTAGAAGACTTCAGCAATACCAAGTAGATAAAACAAACGTACATAGAACACTTCATCCAGGAGCGGCATAATATACACAATTTTCAAGTGCATGTGGATCATTCTCTAGGATAGACCATATCTTAGGTCACAAAACAAGTCTTAATAAATTAAAACAATTGAAATCATAAAGTATCTTCTCCAACCACAATGGGATGAAATTCAAAATTGGCAACAGAGGGAGAACTAGAAAACTAACAAATGTGTGGAGATTAGACAATATGCTACTAAACAACCAATGTGTTAAAGAAGAAATCACAAGGGAAATTAGGAAATATCTTGAGATGATTGAAAATAAAAACACAATATTGAAATTTAAGACATACAGAAAACGCAGTAATAAGAAGTAAATTTATGGATCTAAATTCACACATTAAAAGGGAAGAAAAATCTCAAATTTATGGATCTAAATTCATACACTAAAAGGGAAGAAAAATCTCAAATCATAGAAATTACTTCTAAACAAGATCTAAAAATAGAATAGCAATCTAAACCAAAATGAGTAGAAGAAAGGAAATAAAAAGAGCACAGAGGGAAGCAGACTTGGCTCAACAGATAGAGCATCCGCCTACCACATGGGAGGTCCAGGGTTCAAACCCTGGGCCTCCTTGACCTGTGTGGAGCTGGCCCATGCGCAGTGCTGATGCACACAAGGAGTGCCCTGCCACGCAGGGGTGTCCCCTGTGTAGGGGAGCTCCATGCGCAAGGAGTGCGCCCTATAAGGAGAGCCACCCAGCACGAAAGAAAGTGCAGCCTGCCCAGAAATGGTGCCGCACACACAGAGAGCTGACACAGCAAGATGATCCAACAAAAAGAGACAGATTCCCAGTGCCGCTGACAGGAATGGGAGCAGACACAGAAGAACACACAGAGAACAGACAACTCGGGGTGGGGGAATAAATAAAAAATAAATCTAAAAAGAAAGAGCACAGAGAGAGCGGATGTGGCTCAAGCAGTTGAGTGCCCACCTCCCACGCGGGTGGTCCTGGGTTCAGTTCCCAGTGTCTCCTGGAGAAGGTGAGGACGACAACAAGCAGACATTGAGCAAAAAAACAGTGAACAGACAGACAGACAAGGGAGCCGTTGGGGTGGGGGTGGGGGAGTCAAGCACAGATAAATGAAATAGAGAAAGTCAACAAAACAAAAAGCTGATTTTTTTAAAAGAGCAATAAAATGGCAAACCTTTAGCTAGCCCTACAAAGGAAAAAGGGGAGAGGATGTAAATAACTAAAATCAGGAATGAAAGGAAAGACATTACTACTCATGCCACAGCAGTAAAAGGGATTCTTAGAGAACATTAAGAGGAAGCAGATGTGGCTCAAGTGATTGGGCTCCCATCTACCATATAGGAGGTCCAGGGTTCGATTCCTGGGGCCTCCTGTGAAAACAAGCTGGCCCACATGGAGTGCTAGCCTGCACAGAGTGCTGGCCCACGCGGAGAGATGGGGCAGCAAGATGATGCAAAAAGAGACACAGAGGAGAGACAGTAAGAGATGCAGCAGATCAGGGAGCTGAGGGGGCACAAGTGATTGAGTGCCTCTCTCCCACTCCAGAAGGTCCCAGGATCTGTTCCTGGTACTGCCTAAAGAGAAGACAAGCAGACAGGGAAGAACACACAGGGAATGGACACAGAGAGCAGACAGTGAGCACAGAAACAATGAGGTGGTGGCCAGGGGGAGAAATAAATTAATAAATCTTTAAAAAAAAGAGAGACAGAGGGAAGCAGATGTGGCTCAAGCAACTGGGCTCCCATCTACCATACAGGAGGTCCAGGGTTTGATGCCCAGGGCTTCCTGGTGAAGGCTAGCTGGCCCTGTGGTGAGCTGGCCCACAGAGTGCTGCCCCGTGCAGGAGTGCTGCCCCCAACAGGAGTGCTGCCACGTGCAGGAGTGCTGGCTCGTGCAGCAAGATGACGCAACAAAAAGAGACAGAGGAGAGATAATAAGAGATGCAGCAGACCAGGAAGCTGAGGTGGCTCAAGAGAATGATTGCCTCTCTCCCACTCCAGAAGGTCCCAGGATAGGTTCCCAGAGCCACCCAACAAGAATACAAGTAAACTCAGAAGAACACACAGCAATGGACACAGAGAGCAGACAATGGAGAGAGAGGGGAGAAATGAATAAAATAAATAAATCTTTAAAAAAAGAGAGAGAGAACATTAAGAACAACTCTAAGCCAACAAATTAGACAAACTGCATGAAGTGGAACACACAAATAACCTAAATTGACTCAAGTAAAACACAAGATATCAACACTCCAATAACAAACTAGATAAAGATACCATAAGAAAAGAAAATTACAGACCAATATCCCTTGTCAAAACAGAAGCAGAAATTCTCAGCCAAATAATAGCAAATCAAATCCAACACCACATTAAAAGAATTACACACCACAACCAACTGCAATGTATCCAAGTTATGAAAAGGTGGTTCAACATAACAAAATCAATTAATGCAATAGCCCACATGAATAGAACAAAAGGAAGAAAACCCACAGAATCATCTCAACTGATGCAGAAAAGGCATTTGGCAAAAGCCAGCACCGCTTCGTGATAAAAACACTCTGAAAACTAGGAATAAAGAAACTCCCTCAACGTGATAAAGGGCATATATGGAACACCTGCAGGTAACATCATACTGTGGCGACAGACTGAAAGTTTTCCCTGGTTAGATCAGGAATAGGACAAGGATGTCCTCTGTTACCACAGCTACTCAACATTGTCTTGAAAATTCTTGCCAAAGCAATTGGACAAGGAAAAGAAATAAAAAGCATCCAGATTGGAAAGGAGGAGGTAAAACTTTCCCTATTTTCAGATGAAGGACCCTAAATATAGAAAATCCTGAAGAATCCACAACAAAGCTACAGGAGCTAAAAAACAGATTCAGCAAATTGATAGGGTCAAGAACAACAGGCAAAAATCAATTGTGATTCTATACATTAGAAATGAGCAGTCTGAAGAGGAAATCAAGGAAAAAACGCATTTATAAAAGCAACTGAAGCAATCAAATGTCTAGAAATAAATTTATGTAAGCAGGGATGTTAGGGCTTTTTCTTTTTAGGACTTTGTTTTAATTTCTTGAACTGCTCAAGCACACACCATGCAAAGGGATGGTTAAACAATGAGAATTTATTAGTTTACAGTTTTGAGGTCAAAAGAAAGCCCAAATCAAGGTGTCATCAAGGCGATATTTTCTCCCTGGTGACTGCGGCGTTCTGAGACTGGTGATCCGTGGTCCTTGTTTGTTGGTTGTTGTTGTTGTTTTTGTTTCAGAAGGTTCCAGGAATTGAACCCAGGACCTTGTACATGGGAAGAAGGCACTCAACCCCTGAGCTACATCAGCTCCCCAGTGAGAGTTGGTTTTTGGTTTGTTTGTTTTTAGGAGGTACTGGGGATCGAACCCAGGACTTTGTACATGGGAAGCAGGCGCTCAACCACTTGAGCCACATCTGCTGCCCAATCCTTGGTCCTTAGCATGTCACATGGCAAGCACGTGGTAATGTCTCCTGGTCTTTCTCTTCTCTTCCAGGTTCATGGAGACTCAGCTTCTGACTGCTCGCCCAGTGGCTTTCTCCCTTATCTGAATTTCACTTTCTGTATAAGGGACTCCAGTGATAGGATTAAGACACACCCTGATTGAGTTGGACCACTCCTTAACTGAAGGAACCTCATCAAAAACCCCTACTTGTACTGGGTTCATACCCACAGGAATGGATTAAGTTTAAGTACATGTTTTTCTGAGGTACATACAGCACCAACCACTGCAAACGCTGCATGGATCAAAGACATAAACATAAGTAAAACTATAAACCTTCTAGTAAGAAAACATAGGGAAGTGTCTTGAGGACCTTGGGTTATGAAATGATTTCTTAATCTTTATACCAACATCACAAGTAACATAAGAAAACAAAATAGATAAAAAGGACTTCACAAAATAAGAAATTTCTGTGCATCAAAGGACTTCATCATGAATACAAAAAGAAAAAAAACTCTCCAAAATGGGAGAAAATATTTGGAATCCATATAGCTGAGAAGGGTTTAATATCCAGAATATATAAAGAAATACTGCAACTCCACAACAAAAAAGACAAAAAATCCAATTTAAAAAGGGGCAAAAGACAGAATAGACATTTTGCCAAAGAAGAAACACAAATGGTCAAAAAGGACACGAACAGATGTTCAATAGCATTAACTATTAGGGAAATGCAAATCAAAACCACAGAGAGACACCATTTCACACCCACTAGAATGACTAGTATTAGAAAAACGGAAAATAACAAGTGTTGGAGAGGATGTGGAAAAAGAGAAACACTTATTCACTGGTGGTGGAAATATGAAATGGTGGAGCTGTTGTAGAAAACAATTTGGCGATTACTCAGAAAGTTAAGTATAGAATTACCACATGGCCCTGCAATTCCACTTCTAGGTATTTACCCAAAAGAATTGAAAGCAGGGATTTGAACAGATAAGTGCACATCCAGGGTCATAGTGGGACTGTTCAAAATGGTCAAAAGACAGAAATAACCAATGTCCATCAAGAGGTGAGTGGATAAACAAAATGGTAAATACATACAATAGAATATTATTCAGTGGTATTGTGTTAGCGTTCTCTAGGGAAACAGAATCAACGGGAGATATCTGTAAATTGTATAAGGTCTTATAAAATTCTCTCATGTGACCGTGGGGATACACAAGTTCAAATTCCACTGGCAGGCTGCAACGCAGGGCGCCGATGAAGGTCCTTGATGAGTTTCCAGCAGCCGTTGGCTGTCCAATGTCAAGCTGGAAAATTCCCTCTGAATGCTGAAATCACTTCCCCTTTTAAGGCATTCAAGAGATTGGACAAAACGTCACTCATTGCTGACAGCAAACTCCTTGGTTGTTTGTAGATGTAATCAGCTATCCATGCAGTAAACTCACTGGTGACTAAATTTCATTAATATCCTTGTATTACAATTAGCCCAGTGCTGGCTTGACCAAACAGTAGGGCACAGTTTCATGGCTGAGTTGACACATGAGCCTTTATCGCAGGGATAAAGGAATGAAATTGGGAAACATGCTATAACATAGATGAACCCTGAAGACATCAAGTTGATTGAAATGATTGAAATAAGCGAGACACAAAAGGAGAAATTTTGTATGATCTAATTTATGTGACATATAACTAGACTAGGAAAATTCATGGAGACAGAAAGTAAGTTGCCGGGTACAGGGGCAGGGATGTGGATTGAAGAGTTAGTGCTTAGTGGGATACTGAGTTTTGTTTGGGGTGATGGAAAAATTTGTTAAGCAATAGTGGTGATGGTAGCACAGCACTGAATGTAATTAATACCACTGAATTGCACAGTTGAAAGTAGTTAAAATGGCAACTTTTATGTTATATATGTTACCATAACAACAACAACAACAATAATAATAACTACACTTGCCCTCAAAGAACTTTTTTTTGAGGGGGAGACAGGTTCCAAAGTCTCCAAGTTTTGAAGTGCTGATTCTGTACATTTTATTAGTTACACCTTTTTTTTTTAAAGATTTATTTTAATTTATTGTCCGTTCCCCTCCCGCCACCTGTGCTCATTGTCTGCTCTCTGTGTCCATTTGCTGTGCATTCTTCTGTGTCTGGTTGTCTTCTCTTCTCGTCTTTCTCTTTAGGAGGCACCGGGAACCGATCCCGGGTCCCCCAATGTGGGAGAGACGCACTCAATCGCTTGAGCAACCTCAGCTCCCTGGTTTGCCGTGTCTCCCACTGTCTTACTCTGTGTCTCTGTTTCTCGGTTGCATCATCTTGTTGCATCAGCTCATGGTGTGAGCCAGCTCGCCTTCACCAGGAGGCCCCAGGAATCAAACCCGGGACCCCCATATGGTAGACGGGAGCCCAATCACTTGAGCACCTCAGCTTCCCAGTTACTCCATTTCTACGTTCCGTAAGCTGAATGTAAGAGAGAGCTATATGAGAACTAAGGACAGAATAGCATCATTTCTGCCACAGAAAGCGAGTGGTCGTTAAACTCTCCCACAAACACTGGCACACATAAGTCTAGACTCTTCCGCTGGATCCAGAAGGCCAAAATAACAATATACAGATTAATGCACAGATGTTTGTTGTCAAACCTGTTTCAATATTTTGTGCTTTTAAAATAATTGCTTTTTCTTTTAGTTTAATATTTGTAATGGGCAGATTCTTTGAACTGTTGCAGTAAAACTTGAATTAAAAGGAAGACTGAGCGAATAATGACAAATAAGTACCCAACCTGGAGGCGTAGTTAAACTTCTGTTATGTGAACTATGAATATACTTGTTTTCACGTATTCATTTTCCCTTGATTAATCTGTAGTGTCCCCAGTGTGAACTGTCAGAAGGAGGCAGAAAAAAGCACTCTGACAAAAGCATATCTTTGTGCAACTTCCAAGTATTTATCGTACTGTGTTGTTTTATTAAATTTTTTTAAAGATTTACTTATTTCTACCCACCCCCTCATTGTTTGTATTCTCTATATCTGTTCATTGTGTGCCTTCTGTGTCTTGGGAACCAAACCTGGGAACTCTCAAGTAGGAGGAAGGTGCCCAATCGCTTGAGCTACCTCCGCTCCCTGTTTATTGTGTCTCTCATTGTGTTTCCTTGTGTTTCCTCCTCGTTGCATCATCTCACTGTGTTATTCCGTTGCATCAGTTTACTGCACCAGCCCATCGCGTCAGCCCACTGTCTTGTTCATCTTCTTTAAGAAGCACCAAGAACTGAACCTGGGACCTCCCATGTGTAGGCAGGTGCCCAACTGCTTGAGTCAAATCTCCTTCTCCATTTTATTAACTTTGAGTGCTACGAAAAAAGAGTAAGAATTCTATAATGCAGAATTAAAAAGCAAAGTGTATACATATAAGGCGCAATTATCCAAAAAGGTAGTTCTTGCTCTCTTGTTTGCTTGATTGATATAATTTCAAGTTGATTTTACTATTAAAATGGTCTATTTTAATTTGTTTTAAACACTTAACAGTTGTAACTGTTTCCCTGCAGCCTGAGAACAAGTGCACTGCTCCTGTCACCTTTTAGGGCCCTTTTCTAGAAGAGACCATGATGCATACCTGCCACAGCATACCTGACAAAAGCACAGGAGTAGCCCAGGGGTAGCTGGTAGGTATTTCAGGTCACTGCTTTTTAGTTTTAAATAATGCTAGTTATTTGCTCTTAGACCCAGTTACACTTCTCTCCCCACCAATTGTGATGTAATTTTGAAAACATTCATTATTTTGTTATTTAAGTAATATTTTCTTACCAAAGAAGACGTAAAATACAGCAAATTTTAAACATTACTCATACTTCCCATCCAGAAATAATTATATATAATCATATGTAAAAATTTTAAGGGAGCAGATGTGCTTCTAGCAGTTGAGAACCCACCTCCCACACTGGAGGTCCTGGGTTCGGTTCCCAGTGCCTCCTGAAAAAACAAAAGCAAACAAACAAACAAAAGAACCAACTCAGGGAAGCCAATGTGGCTCAGCTTCCCACATACTTGGTCCCGGCTTCAATCCCTGACCCCTGCTACCTAAAAAAAATTTTTTAAGGTATGTTGGGCGGCAGACTTGGCCCAGTGGTTAGGGCATCCGTCTACCACATGGGGGGTCCGCGGTTCAAACCCCGGGCCTCCTTGACCTGTGTGGAGCTGGCCCAGGCACAGCGCTGATGCGCGCAAGGAGTGCTGCGCCATGCAGGGGTGTCCCCCGCGTAAGGGAGCCCCATGCGCAAGGAGTGCGCCCCGTAAGGAGAGCCGCCCAGCGCAAAAGAAAGTGCAGCCTGCCCAAGAATGGCACCACACACATGGAGAACTGACACAACAAGATGACGCAACAAAAAAAGAGACACAGATTCCCATGCCACTGACAACAACAGAACTGGACAAAGAAGATGCAGCAAATAGACAGAGAACAGACAACTGGGGGGGTGGGGAGAGAAATGAATAAATAAATAAATCTTTTAAAATAAATAAATAAGGTATGTTGGGTTTCCTTTCACATGTATAAATATGTATATAGCACATACACACACATGCACACACATACACCTGATATTTAACCAAGGCTTCATAAACTATGCTGAGAGAAAACTAGCAATACCCAGTGCAAATGTAAATTCCACTTCCATTCCCCTGGCTAAAGCTTGTGAAGATTCTCTGGTGCCCAAACAGTGACACACTCTGTTGTTTGGCAGCAAGGACAGCCTTTCCTACCCTTCGATTTTCCAGAACCCTCCCTCAACCTGTTTGCTGGGCAAGAGGAAGGGGTATCAGGCAAAAGTCCCCTCTTGCTGTTTACTAGTTTGTGTTTTTGCCTTGCTGCATCTTGATTTAACAAGGCAACAGGGATATCTTCAAAAATCTTTGGACAACCAAAAATGAGGCATGGGTTTCTTTTTTCACAAGGTTTTCTTTTGTTTTTTTATTTTATCACCCCCTTGCAGCTTTGTGTGTGTGTGTGTGTGTGCTGTCTGCTCTCTGTGTCCATTCACTGTGTGTTCTTCTGTGTGTATTTATTTATTTAATTTCCCCTCCCCCCTTGCAGCTTGCTTGCTGTCTGCTGTCTGTGTCCACTTGCTGTGTGCTCCTCTGTGTTTTTACTTGTCTCCCTTCATTGTTGCATCACCTTGCTGAGTCAGCTCTCTGCGGTGCTTACAGGCCGGGCAGCTCTCTGCAGCGTGTGGGCAAGACTGCCTTCACAAGGAGGCCCCGGGACGCAAACCCAGGGCCTCCCATATGGTAGACGGGAGCTCATATGACTGAGCCACAGCCGCTTCCCGGCACAGGTTTCTTTTTTCAGACTGCATGTTTGTGCTGAGGTGCAAAGTCTCCAGCACTCCCAAGGAAACAGAAGAAACAGAACTGCAAACAAAACCCAAGGCACAAGAGTTGCCAAGGCAAGCAGTCCTGGTGTTTTAGTTTGCCAATGCTCCCAAAGGCCGTATACCATGAAATGGTTTAGCTTTTACCACGGGGATTTAGTTGTATGCAAGCTTTACAGTTCTGAGGCCATTAAATTGTCCAAGTCAAGTCATCATCAGGCAATGCTTTCTCCCCCAAGACCAGCTGCCAGCAACCCCAGGCCCCTCTGTCACGTGGCAAGACATGCGGCAGCGTCTGCTGGGCTCGCCCTTCTCCTCCAGGTTTTGTTTCATTCGGCTTCTGGCTTCCGTGGCTTTCTCTTCTCTCTCTTTCTCTGTATTCATCCTGTTTATAAAGGATTCGAGTAAGAGATTAAGACCCACCCTGGGCCATGCCTTAACTCAAGTAACCTAACCAAAAGGTGCTACTTGCCATAGGTGCACACACGCAGGAACAGCTTAGCTTGACGAGCATGATTTTCTGGAGTCCATACAGCTTCCAACCGCCACACCCGGGGTTAGTGGCCAACATGCCCTAAGTGCTGTTATGAGTCCCTTGTTATTCTAAGGACCTAATGGGCCTTCTTGTATTCCACGTCTATAACGTAAGTACTACGATTGCTTTCACTTTTCAAACTAGTAAAGGACGTTTAGAGAGTGCAGCAGATGCTGGCAGGCTCTGCTCATGTCCCCTTATCATTCTGGTGCACCCCAGCCAGGCTCCCAGTGGCACATCCCCGCGTCTTTGTGAGAGCTGCTCTCAGGCCGTGGGAGCCCACTCTGCCCACGGCACGACGGGACAGTAGCGCCAACCATGGGGAGCTGTGTGTTACCTTTACTGCTTCCCTCCCTCCCCTTCCATGGCCAATGTCCCTGCACCTCCCAAATAACTCAGTGAACACGAGCCTCATGAGAGGATTGGCTTCTGTGGGGGCACACAACTGAAAGAGGTCGAGTAGCTTGCTGTACAGGGAGCAGATGACAGAGCCCAGACGAACTGGGAAGTCTCTCTCCAGAGCCAGTTCTCATAACCCCTCACACATGTTGCCCCCCCACCTTGGGGGACACCTTGGGGGTCCTGAACTTTGGGCTGGCAAGGATTTAGGAAGTGGGGGAGAGGGGGGTCACTTTACCTAGGGCTGTTACAAAGGCCCTGCAGCTCGACCCATAGAACTCACCACCAGGGAAGCGGATGTGGCTCAGGGGATAGGGCTTCCACCTACCACACAGGAGGACCCGGGGTTCCATCCCTGGGGTCTCCTGGTGAAAAAGAAGAAGAGACAGCGTGCCTCTGCAGCAAACCAGTGCCCGCGTGGTGAGCCAAGTGCTCACGTGATGAGCCGAGTGCCCATGTGGTGAGCCAGTGCCCGCGCTGTGGACCAAGCACCTGCACAAGTGCCCGCGCAGCAAGCCGAGGGTCCACGTTGTGAGCAATGCCCGCGTGAGCGCCCACGTGGTGAGCCAGTGCCCGCGCTGTGGACCAAGCACCTGCACGAGTGCCCGCGCAGCAAGCCGAGGGTCCACGTTGTGAGCAGTGCCCGCGTGAGCGCCCATGTGGTGAGCCAGTGCCCGCGCTGTGGACCAAGCACCTGCACGAGTGCCCGCGCAGCAAGCCGAGGGTCCACGTTGTGAGCAGTGCCCACGTGAGCGCCCACGTGGTGAGCCAGTGCCCGCGTGGTGAGCTGAGTGCCCGCGTGGCAAGCCAGTGCCCACGCGAGTGAGTCATGCAGCAAGATGATGACACAACAAAAGAGAGACGAAGGGGAGAGTCAAGGTTAAGTGTAGCAGAGACCAGGAACTGAGGGGGTACAATTGGCAGGGAACCTCTCTCCACATCAGAGGTGCCCAGGATCAAATGCTAGTGCATGCTAGAGGAGAAAGACAAAAAGAGAAATAGAGAAGATCACACAGCGAATGGACACAGACAGCAAAAACAGCAGGGTGGGTGTGAGGAAGGGGGAGGGAAAACAAACCAACCGCCCACGGCTTCCACGGCCACCCCAGCAAGGAGACATTCCTGGTCAGCCCCAGGTCACTACCTGCCAGACCAGCCCCTGTCCTTTCACCTGTCACCCCGCTACCTGTCCTGGCCTTTTAAGCCTCACTCCACGGTACCCAGCGCCGAGGCCCAGGCGGCGAGCAGGGCGGGCAGTGGCCTGAAGCTCACACCTGGGCAGCGTGCCCACCGCCTGCGAGAACAACACAGGCTGCCTCTGTTCCAAGCGACACTGCCCTGACTCGGTCTGGCAGAAGAGAGGGCTTCGCCGTCCCTCCAGCAGATGGGGAGAAAATGTGGGCAGTCTGCAGGGCTGGCACGCGGCCCCAGAAGGACACACAGATGTCTTTCTGGTGGGCGCCAGGGCTGACCCCGTGCCACAGAGTCTCCTTTAAAAAGAATGAGGCACGGGGAGTGGGTGTAGCTCAGTGGTTGAGCACCTGCTTCCCATGTACAAGGTCCTGAGTTCGATTCCCAGTACCTCCTAAAAACAAACAACAACAAAAAACCCAACTCTCCCATTGGGGAGTGGATGTAGCTCAGTGGATCCCTCCTACATTTTGAGGTCCTGGGTCCAATCCCTGGTATCTCAAAAAAAATTTTTTTTTTAAAGGATGAGGCATCTTTCTTTTCAAAGGAAAATCCACATTTCAGAACCACTAGGGAGTAAGCAGCCAGACCACACGAATCCATTATCCTTTGTCCCGTTGGGAGTGCATGTGTGAAGTTGAAAACTTCCCAAGGAAAGCATGTGATTCTTTTCTGTAAGGAATGATTCATTCCAGAAAAGTCCACTTTGTTCTCCTAAGGACAGGGAATTAGAATCAGTATCTTGAACACATAAACAGGAGTAATGACCTTATTGCCTCATTAACAAAAAAAATCCAGTTCTGTAAGGCTGAATAAAATAGGAGGGACAATGACACTCAGAGTTTTCCGGTACAGAATACTTTAAATATTTTTGTTTTGTTTAATGTAATATAAACTTGATCATTAAAACTTAGATGGACTCCCTGTAGCAGTTTGATATGGTTATGAATTCCAAAAATAGATATTGGATTATGTTTGTTATCTGGTCTGTACCTGGGCATGATTGAGTTATGATTAGGGCGTTGAGTCCCCACCCCTTGGTGGATGGGGACTCACAGATAAAAGGCAAAGGACAGAGTTGAGGGTTCTTCATGTTGGAGTTTTGATGTTGGAGTTTGAGGCTGAAGCTGGAACACTAGGGAGACAGAGATGTTTGCCTGATAGTCTACAGCTGACCTTGTAGAGAGAGGCAAAGCCTAGAGAGCCTCATAGTCTACAGCTGAGCTTATGGAGGAAACAGAGGAGCTGAGCCCAGAGGAGCCCAGGAAGCCTGAACCCTCACAGACGTCAGCAGCCATCTTGCTCCAACATGTGGAAACAGACTTTGGTGAGGGAAGTAACTTATGCTTTATGGCCTGACATCTGTAAGCTCCTACCCCACATAAATACCCTTTATAAAAACCAAGTGATTTCTGGTATTTTGCATCAGCACCCCTTTGGCTGACTAATACACCCCCCATTCTGAAGTGACAGGATGCTGCTGCCGTGATTTAACACAGCCATCTCAATTTCTTCCTGCAGTCTCCATGTTCGGGTAAAATCTACTTTAGCCCTCATCCTGAACCACCAGGTGATTCTCTGAAATCTGGGGCGGCCTGAGGTGAGCAGGAGGCATCTCTTCCTCACGGTGCCTCACCTCCATTTACAGGGAGGCCCCAGGGCCACGGGGGAGCAGCAGGCTGCCCTCCGCTTAGAGGCTGGGGAGGCACCTGAGTAGCTCTGAGACAACTGCCTTCAGGACAACCTCTAGGAAGACGCCGGCCACCTTTCCTTTCCTCCGCCCCCACGTCCCAGCAACAAGACTGCTTTCCCGTCTTCTCTCCCAGCACCCTCCTCTCCGGCTCAAGATGGCCGACTAAACATCTGCGTTTACATCTCTCCCCACCTCAACATCACTAAGGTGGCAGAAGAAACGTATAAACCACCTAAACCTGGGTTAGAATCATGGACTAATTCACCAAGAGTTGTAACGGGGAGGAATTTTGAGGTGAGATGGACAGGAAAATCTCACAAAGTTGAAGGGCTCAGGCCTACGTAACCCCGAACCTGATGTTTCCCAATAGAACCATAGAAAACACTCAAGGACAGAGGCAGCCAGAGCTGAGGAAGGTGGTTGACAGATAAAGGGCAGTGAAACTAAGAGGCTGCCCTGGGGGGGAACCATGAAAACATGGTTACAAAAAGCAAGTTTCTCCTCAGGAAATTCCCAGAGTGGGTACTGGGTCACCTTCTCCTTGGGTAGTCCCCCAGTGGCCTTAGCTGTCCCGAGGAGCAGGGAGCTCCCCATCTAGAGGACATGTACTGCCTCCCTTCCCCCTGGCAATTCCTGGAGACAGGGCTTCATCCTCAGAACAGGCGTGGGCTGGCAGGAGTACGGGGAGCACGCACTCCAGCTACACAGAGCATTCAGTCTAGACCATCTACAAACACAAACCTTACCAGATACTTGAGGAAAATCGGTAGTGTGGAAGAAAGTCATCCAAATTCATAAAAGAAGCAGGAGAAAGCTTCAACATGTGTATCATAAGCGTCCTCAGATACAGCCAAAGTTAGAAGACCAACAGCAAAGCAGGAGAGAAAGTTCATAAATTATACACATACAAACGAATTATCTAGGGAAGCGGATGTGGCTCAAGCAATTTGGCTCCCGGCTACCATAGAGGAGGTCCAGGGCTCAATTCCCGTGGCCTCCTGGTGAAGGCAAGCTGGCCCACGCAGAGTGCTACCCCGTGGAGGAGTGCTGGCCCACGAGGAGAGCTGGTGCAGCAAGATGATGCAACAAAAAGAGACACAGAGGAGAGATAATAAGAGATGGAGCAGACCAGGGAGCTGAGGTGGTGTGAGAGAATGATCACCTCTCTCCCATTCCAGAAGGTCCCAGGATCAGTTCCCAGAGCCGCCTGATGAGAAAGCAAGAAGACACAGAACACACAGCAGATGGACACAGAGAGCAGACAATGGAGGGAGGGGGGAGAAGTAAATAAATAAAATCTTTAAAAAGAAAAGAATTATTTATCTAGGGAGTGGATGTGGCTCAAACAGTTGAATGCCTGCCTCCTACATGGGAAGTCCCAGGCTCAGTTCCCGGTGCCTCCTAAAGGAGAAAAAAAAACAGACAACGAGCAGACAACAACCAAAGACAATGAGCGAACAGAAGAGGGAGACATCACAGGGGTCGGGCGGGGGGGAGGGGATAAATTTCTTATTTTAAAAAAATGAATTATCGAAATATATAGAGATTATCCATAAATGAAAGACCAACATCTCAATAGAAAAACAGGCAAAGGATAAGAAGAAGCAATTTCTAAAGAAAAAGAAATCATTTCATCGGTAATTGTGGAATGCCTATTAAAAGAGATATATATTTTTGCTTACCACATTAATAAATTTAAAAGACTAATAAAATATAGAATTGATAAAGATGTGGGAAAGCAGCAACTAGGATATATTGTTGATGGTATAGAGTAACAAAGTCCTTTTTGGAAGGCAATTTAGCAATACCTTTCAAAATTTTAAATGCTCATAGCCTCTGACCTAGCAATTCCACCTAAAATAATCTAGTCTACAAAATTATTTGCATGCATGCACAGAGATACCTGGAGAAGGAAATTTATTGGGTCAGTCTTTTAAATGTAAAAAACAACAAAAAAATTGGAATCAATCCAAATGTCCCACAACACAGACCCAGTTGAGTCCATGTACTATACACAGATACACTGTGCATGTACAATGTAGTCTTCTTAAAAAGCGGTAGTAGTTAGTAAAACAACAACAATCGCAGCAAAAACTATGTCTGGTCTGACCCCACTTCTTTTGCTCATTCAACAACTGTGTTGACCTACGAAGGGGCGGGTGGACCCCAGGACAGGCTGAGGGGTCAGCAGAGAAGCTAGTGGGAGAGATAGACAATAAACAAATAAGTAAACAAACAACAAGACAGTTACAGATAATGGTGATAAGCATCAGGAAAGAACAGACGGGAGGATGAGACGGCGTGATTAGGGAAACAACTTTAGGTGAGCTGGGAAGGCCTCTCCTTTAAAGAGATCCTGAAGAATGAGAATAAACCAGCCAGTGATGAGCTGAAAACCTTCCCAGGCTGGCTGGGAATAATGCAAAGTCTCGGCCAAGAGAAAGGGCTCGCTATGTTCAAGGAAGAGAAAGAAGGAACCGAGTCAGATGGAGCACTGCAGTAGAGAAGGCTGGAGAGGACAGGAGCTGTTGGTCCCAAAATAGAATATCTGGAATTGACATTCTGGACTTGGTGCAAATGTGGCTCTGCTAAATCCAAGTGGTAAGGGTGGGGACAAGTTACCGACAGGCTAAGGGACTAAGATGTCCTTGATGGGGGTGTTGGCATCACCAAGAAGGAGGACAGGAGTCAGATGAAGAGAAGACAGCCCTGGGAGAGTAAATACTCAATGAATAAAGTGAAATGAGAAGGCAGTTGGCTGTTGACTGTACATTGGGGATAGAGAGAGCTGCCAAGACCTTCCAAAGACGTTTAGGGCTTTGAAAGAGGAAGGAGATGGAATGGTTTGGCAATAGCTCCGGGGAGCATAATGACTTCCTGGCCCTAAAGAACCTGTGTTTGGGTTTTTGTTTTGTCTTGTTTCATAATGCACAGAAAATGATCTGGAATGACATGCACCAAGCTAGTAACTTAAAGGATGGAACTAGAATTGGGAAGGGGATGGAAGTGGAGTTTCTCTTTCGACTCCTCTACTCCTATTTTGTTTGTGTGTCTGTTTATTAAGTAACAGCTGTGTATTCATGATTCGGTAAAAATGGAGGGCAGGATTAATGCACCCACAAAAAGCCCAAGATGACCCTGCATCAGCACCGTTACTATTGACTGAATACTTTCCAGAGGAAGTAACAAGTCTTGGGATATATGATTCGACATTACTGGGTTCCCCCAGATCCTATGAAATCAGCACCTAGACTTCTTTGACAGGGGAGCTATGCTCATCTTTCCTAGTCACGGTTCTAACAGCAGATGTGAGAGTAGGAAACCATAATGAGTCCAGAGGAGCCATTCCAGCTGATTGGGTGGTCCAAGCCAGTCTCAGGTTTTAAAAGAAGGTGCCATTATCAAGCTATCGTTCCAACACTTGCTTTGATGATTAAAAGGATTCTCTTTTGAAGCCGATGATCAAAAAAAGGAGAGCTTGTGACAGGCCAGCTGCTTCTGAGTCCATCTCACTTAAAGTACAGTATCCTCAGGTGTCTGCTTCTCTCCAATCCCCTATCGGTCCTCCTTTCTGTGTTGGGTTCCAGTAGAACATTCCAGGAGAAAGAACTGTCCCAGGGACAACAAACTTTTCAGAAGCCTTCTCCCTGGGCGGCGCCACCTCCCAACAGAGCTTGTGGTTTGGGCTGGGCATACTTCTTGCCTGCAGGTGGCTTACCTTCTAGCAGTGTTTCGCAGGAGGGGACTTCACCACACACTTGGCAACGCAGCTCTCCAGCCCCTTCCCAAATGTACTGAATCAAGGTGGGGCCCAAGGATTTATGCTTTTGAGATTTCCCAGGTGAGTCTTCTGCAAGTAAAGATTGAGAAATGTTGAAGTAGGGGCTTGAACGAAGGTGGGAAAGGCCATTTCAGAGGCACAAGTATAAGCTTGTGGGCAGCTTGACCAATGCCATTCATTAAATTAAGTTATACACCTAATGAATGTAAAGAGGTCAAGAAAATCGCCTGGCCGAAGTTGCTGCATTGCCATCGAAGTTGGGCAAATTTAAAGAAAAAAATGTCAGCGAAACCAAAGCATTGTGTATCTCCTATGTTGAGCTGTACATTAAATTATGGATTTCCAGACCTTTTTTTTAAGTCAAGTTTTTAAAAATAATTCCTCAAATCCCTGAACCCACTGTACTCTGGTGACCAACAATTAGATCCTCCTTCTGCAAGGCCCAGTGTCTAGACGGGAAGTGACAATGCAAGATAATTCTCCCATATACACACTTACGATGTATTCCTATCTTTAAAATAAGCCAGGAAATGCAAGCAGGTGAGGCAGAATCAGAGCCCAGCTATTATGCAGCCTCGTTTGTGGAACAAATTTTTTTTTTAAACCATTAAGTGTTTTATTACACTTCAGAATCGATTTACATCGGCCTAGTCATGCTGAGCTTGAGTTTTCCTTTGAAATGAAAAGCACTGTAACAAAAAGTAAGGGAAGCGGCTGTGGCTCACTCAGCTGGGCTCCCGTCTACCATACGGGAGGCCCTGGGTTCGCGTCCCGGGGCCTCCTTGTGAAGGCAAGCTGGACCAGGTGCCACGGGGAGCTGGCGCAGCAAGATGACGCAAGAAAAGGGAGACAAGCCGTTCCAGAAAAAACGCGCAGTGAATGGATGCAGAGAAGAGACAGCAAAAAGAAAAGGAACAAGCTGCAAGGGGGGAGGGGGATAAAATAAATAAATAAATCTCTAAAAAAATAAAAAATAATAGAGAAGGAATGGTGTATTGGAAGAATAGTAATGGGGAACTGTAAAAAAAAAAATCACAATAGGTTGTTTTCCTTTCATTTCTCTTTGAGATTCATTCAATATTTTCAAAAAATAATAGGATCCAGGCAACGTGGTAAGCCCTCAACAACAGTAGTGAATAAAATGAACCCAACATCCTGCTCTCATGGAGCTTTGATTCTAGTTGGGAGGAGATAAGGAAACAAATACATAGAATGCTCCATGGTGAAAGGATGCTATGAAGAAAAAGAAAGCAGGTCAGGGGGGAGGAGTGGCGGCTGTTAGGAGGGAGGTGTTAGTCTCTTAGATGGGCAGCTCCGGGGAGGCCTGTCCGCTGAAGTGACAGCTGATTGTAGAAGGAAGCGGCAGGGAAGCAAGCAGATGGGAGCAGCTGCTGCCAGGCAAAGGCCCTGGGGCCACTGAGTCCTTGAGTCCTGGGTGTGTTTGAGGAACAGCCTGCAGGCCCTTGTGTCTGGAGTGAGCCGCAGGGTGGGGGAGTGGGAAGTAACCTGAGGCGAAGCTGGGAAGGTGCCCGCTCCTCTAGGACCTTGCAGATTTAGATTCAGATCTCGCTCCCAGGGGCCTGGAAAGACACTGGAAGGTTTTGAACAGAGAAGCTGTCAACGTCTGATTTATGGTTTGTGGATAAGGCCATGGGTAGAAGTGGGGAGCCCATTTAGGAGGCCACTGCAGGGATCCAGGTGAAGAGTGAAAACAGTTTGGGCTGGGAGGGTAGCTGGGAGCTTTTCCTGGCCGTCAACTCAAGAGAGACTTTGTGATTTCTCTACAAAGACCTGCCTGGAGCAAACCCAGTTGCCTGAGCCCTCATCCTGTTCAGGGGCACCCTGGCTCTTGCCTGGAGCAAACCCAGTTGACTGAGCCCTCTTCCTGTTCAGGGGCACCCTGGCTCTTGCCTGGAGCAAACCCAGTTGACTGAGCCCGCATCCTATTCAGGTGCACTCTGGCTCTTGCCTGGAGCAAACCCAGTTGCTTGAGCCCTCTTCCTGTTCAGGGGCACCCTGGCTCTTGCCTTGCCCTTCCAGGAGATAAGTCTTCAAGTCGTGGGGGTCACGCTCATTCCCATCCCAGATTATCCCATCCTTGCTAGGGGGACTACATCACCCCTGTAAGGTTTTCACTGGGAAGATTCCATAGACCTCTCTGCTCTCTACTCCTTGAGCTTTTTTTTTTTTTTGCACTTGCATTTTTAAAAAATTTTTATTCAAATATATTAACCATACATGAACATATATAAACAGTAAGTGTATAGTAAAAGTTGTGAACTTGCAAAGCAAACACACATAACATCCTCCAGGGTTCCCACACATCACCCCACCACAAACATCTTGCATTCTTGTGAAAAATTTGTTACAAATCGTGAAAGAATATTGTCAAAATATTACTGCTAACCATAGTTCATTGCTTACATTTGGTGTCTTTTTCCTCCAACCCACCCTATTTTTTAAAAATATTTTTCTTACAGAGGCTGTGAACTTACAAAACCATCTTGCACATGTGGAGAATTCCCACACAACACCCCTTCACCAACACACCACACCGTGGTGGAACATTTGTTACAGATTACGAGATATCATCATCAGACTGTGACCACCAACCAAGTTCCCTCTCAAGGTACCTTTTTTTTTCAATGTAATTTTTCCCAAAAAAATGCCTGTTTTTGTCTTGCTTTAAAGATTTGTTTTATTTATTTATACCCCCACCCCCTTTGTTTCTGCTCATTGTCTGCTCTCTGTGTCTGTTCGCTGTCTGCTCATTGCAACCTCAGCTCGTCTGCTTTAGCAGGCACTGGAAATAGAACTGAGGACCTCCCACATGGTAGGTGGGCATCCAATTGCTTGAGCCACATCCGCTTCCCTTTTTTTTTTTTTTTTAGCTTTTAAGGACAAAAACTCCTTGCTCCTGGGGCAAGCACCCTTCGTGGGCACGTGCTTTGTGAGTGTTGAAAGGGCCCGAGATCTCAGCTCAGGAAGCTGGTTTCCCTTTTTTTTTTTTTATGCTGACCTGTAGGAAAACCCTTTCTTAAAATCCCAGCATCAACATATTTGCAAAAGCTGTGAACTAAACCAGGTCCTCCCCCCAGAGGTGTTTGCTTTTGAAAATAGACTTCCTGAAGACTGGTGCAAAGAAATAATCACATGGTGGAATCTGAGGCAGAGAGAGGAGATGTTTGTGGCCAAGGTGGAGTGAGGCGAGAGGTCTAATTTATGTCTCTAGGTGGCTGTCCACCTTCTCCACTTCTTTGCATTCATTCAGTCATTCATTCACTAACTCATTTACTGGTCATTCTTTATTCAGCAAAAAATTATTTTGTGCCTGCTATGTCCCAGGTATAGCTCTGAGCCTTGGGGAAAAGAGATTTCAAAACAGAAAACAACCTAGACGATTCCTGGTTGGCAGGGACTTACACTGTTGGAATGGCACCTCTCATTCTCTGTCCCTAAGGTCAAAGCCACCACAAGAAAGGGCCTCTGCAGGGCTGAAGAGTGCCGGGGGCCTCCCGGGCCTGCCATCTGTCTCAGCCCACTGCAGCTGTCCCTCCAAACCCAGGTGGATACTTATGCACAGGACAGCTCTGATCTTAATCCCGAAGTCGCAGCTGCAGGAATTAAAACTAGATGGAAGGGGAGCAGATGCGCCTCAGGCAATTGGGCATCCGCCTCCAACATGGGAGGTCCTGGCTTTGGTTCTAAGAAACGAGCAGACAACCAACGAGCAGACAATGTGGCAGACAACAAGCAAAAAACAACGAGAAAAAGAACAACAAGCAGGCAACAAGCAAAAACAACAAGAGAACAGACAAGGGAATCAACTGGGGGGCAGGGGTAGAGCTAGATGGGAGAACTTTCTGACCAAAAAGCTCATCTTGAAAATGTGAAGGGAAAACTCCATGATACAAATAGAATACATGCAGAATGATCCCAGTTTGGTGAAAAAAAAAAAAATTATAATAATATTTATACGCAGGGAAGCAGATATGGCTCAAGTGATAGCGCTTCCGTCTACTATATGGGAGGACCTGGTTTTGATCCCTGGGGCCTCCTGGTGAAAAACAAGAAGAGAAAGCATGCTTGTGTGGTGAGTCAGTGCCCTCGTGAGTCCCGCTTTGTGAGCCAGTGTCCGTGACAGTGAATCACACAGCAAGATGATGACACATCAAAAGAGAGAGAAGGGGGAAGCGGCTGTGGCTTAATCAGTTGGGCTCCCGTCTACCAATTGGGAGGTCCTGGGTTCACGTCCCGGGGCCTCCTTGTGAAGGCAGGCTCACCCGCACACTGCAGAGAGCCACCAGCCCAGATGCCGTAGAGTGCTGCCCGGCCCGCAAGTGCCAACTCAGCAAGGTGATGCAACAAAAAGGGAGACAAGTAAAAAAACACGGGAGATCCTGCAGCAAATGGACACAGAGAGCAGACAGCAAGCAAGTCATGGGGGGGGGATAAAAATAAATAAATGAATGAATGAATGAATAAACGTGCCTGTATTTTTAAAAAAAGAGAGAGAGAGAGACAAGGGTGAATCAAGGTGAAGCACAGCAGAAACCAGGAACTGAGGTGGCACAGTTGACAGGAAAAGGATCTCCCCATCAGAGGTCTCAGGATCAAATCCCAGTGAATCCTAGAGGAGAGAAAATGAGAAGAGAAGACAACACAGACAGCAAAACAGCAGGGCAGGAGGGAGGGATGGGGGGATATAAATAAATAAATATTTTTATAAAAAGAAGTCCACACACATATATAGAGAAAATACTGAGAGGAATTGCAACTAAATGTGTCTGAGAGTATTTTGGGGTGGTAGAATGGGGGAAGTTTTATATTTTTTCAATCTTTCCTTTGTTTTCAAATTTTCCTACACTGAGTGTGATTTACTTTTATTATGATTTAAAAGTTACCCTTCGAAAACAAATTCCAATTATGGCCATCATTTATGCAGTACCCTTTACTCAAATTTACAGAGACATGTGGCAAGCTGCTGCTCAGTTCCAAGCTTCTTACACATTTTAGTGCATTGAATTCTCACCAACAATCTTCATTTTATAGATGAGCAACTGAGCCTCAAAAAGGCAAAAAGTAGCGTCCCATAGAGAAGCATGAGTGCTCAGGGCAGTGGTACACTTAGTGATTCAGGGCATTGCTGGAAGGTGCACGCTGAGCATCTGGGGAGCTTGTTAAAAATGCAGATTGTGGCGGTGGACTTGGCCCAGTGGTTAGGGCGTCCGTCTACCACATGGGACGTCCGCGGTTCAAACCCCAGGCCTCCTTGACCCGTGTGCAGCTGGCCCTTGTGCAGTGCTGATGCGTGCAAGGAGTGCCGTGTCATGCAGGGGTGCCCCCTTGTAGGGGAGCCCCACATGCAAGGAGTGCACCCGGTAAGGAGGGCCGCCCAGTGCGAAAGAAAGTGCGGCCTACCCAGGAATGGTGCCACACACATGGAGAGCTGACACAGCAAGATGACGCAACAAAAAGAGACACAGATTCCTGTGCCGCTGACAACAGCAGAAGTGGACAAAGAAGAATACGCAGCAAATAGACACACAGAACAGACAACCAGGGTCGGGGGAAGAGGAGAGAAATAAATAAATCTTTAATAAAAAAAAAAATGCAGATTGTGACTCAACAGGTCTGCAGTGGGCCTGAGATTCTGTGTTCCTCCCAAGCTCCCAGGCTGCTGGTGCACGGACCACTCTTTTTTTTTTTAAGATTTTTTAAATTTTAATTTATTTATTTATTTCTCTCCCCATTCCCCCTCTCCCCCGCCCCCGCCCCCACTGTCTGCTCTGTGTCCATTTGCTGCATGTTCTTCTGCGTCTGCTTGCATTCTTGGCGGCACTGGGAAACTGCAGCTCTTTCTGGTTGCGTCATCTTGCTGTGTCAGCTCTCCGTGTGCGCGGCGGCACTCCTGGGCAGGCTGTACTTTTTTCACACAGGGCAGCTCTCCTTGCAGGGTGCACTCCTTGCACATGGGGCTCCCCTCCACAGGGGCACCCCTGCGTGGCACAGCACTCCTTGCGCACGGCAGCACTGTGTGTGGACCAGCTCACCACATGGGTCAGGAGGCCCTGGGGATCGAACCCTGGACCCTCCATATGGTAGGCGGACGCTCTATCAGTTGAGCCACGTCCACTGCCCGGACCACTCTTGAGTTGCAAGGGTTGGAGTCTTAGAATCTCTGAGACTTGGTAGCCGTGAGACTTGAGCCCCTCATGTCTCTATGTCCCTGTTTCTTCATCTGTAAAGCCAGGGGTATTCCTTTCTACTTCTTGGGTGGTTATGGAGATTAAATGGGAAGGTGATACCTGCAGAGCAGGTAGCACTGAGCCGGGTCCACAACAGTGTTCAGCAAAGATGAGACGGCTCCCCCTTCCCGTACGCGCTGCCTGCCGCTGCACCATACTGACCCCTAATATGTGCCTGCCTTCCTGGAATCCCTCAATGCCTCTCTTATTCCCACTGCCCCGAGCACCGTCCCAGCTCACCCACACGTAGATGTAAATATTGTCTAAAGGGCCTCTGTTTGCAAGAAGGCCCAGGAAAATACTAGGTCTTTCTTTGCTGGAGAAGTGTACTTTTGCTCTTTTTTTAAAAAAAAAAGTGAGGGATCTTTGGAGGAAATGTTTGCTTGGGGGCTTAGAGTGAAAATTTATGTTCCTGAACCCACTGAAATAGTTTTGGGGGAAATTTTAAGTTTTCAAAGTTAGGGCAAAGAACCTTGGAGGAAGAAAAGAGGAAAGTTGTTTTGTTTCACAGACACTTCAAAGGCTCCTCTTATGCAGATGGAAGAAAAGATGGTGACAGAAGAGGGGGTGGAGAGAGGAGGGGGAAGTGGAGAAGAAGGGCAGAGACCTCTGAGAGGCAGTATTTGTTTTCAAGCTAGCTGGCTCCCTGTTCTTTCTAGAAGATGCACCTCTTGGGAGGAGCAGGACTTCCTGATGTTAATTGTCTCACTTGCTGGGGTAAATCCCAACCAGAAGGGGAAACAAATTAGGATGGAGTCTGGATCGAAGAGCATCTCCCCAAGTTTGGTTTACCCCTTCTCTGCCCCAGTGGAAGATGGGTGGGGAGATGGGGGCAGAGGGTGGGCCTGCTGGGGATTGCGGCATGCCCAGCACTTGCCTTGGTGACGACTGTCTCGAGGGCGATGGCTTGGCTTAATTACACAACCTGGTTGTGGGCCGTCAGTGTAGACAAGAGTCCTCACTGAAGAGGGCTGATGGCTGAAGGCGAGACAAGGAAGGACAAGGCGACTCCAAGGCTCCCGGCGTCTTTTTGCTTAAGGTAGAGCATGGCTGTTGACCTTCCTTGCTTCGTGGGTCCAGCTAGAGCCTCCCGGCCCCTGAGAATAACTTCTTGAGCTGCAGTTTGTCTTGTTCCAGCGAGTGACATCAGGGAACCCTGGATTTTCTGCCCCACATAATGAATGCAATGCATTCAGGTGCCCCAAGTAGATGCACAAAGGCTACAAATAGCAGGTGGCCAATAAATGCACAATGCTGGCAGCCTCGGAAGGCACTGTAGAGTTCACAAAGCTCTTCCACCTGGCAACGTATTTGATCCTCGCGGCAACCCGAGAGCTCGGACTTAATCGCTTCATTTTATAACTGAGAAAACAAGCATCAGAGAGGTTAAGCGAGGGGAACCAAGCACACAGAAAGTGAAGTGGCGAATAATAGGGAGGTAATCAAGCGTGAAACGCGAAGCAAATAATAAAATATCCAGCGCAGAACAAATGTTCCCCAACTTAACGTGAAGTTTAGTGGAATTTATATTCCGGCCAGGCCGAGGCTATTTTAGGAAAACGGCTAACTATTGACGCACCTCTGTGTACTTGGCCACCTGCGGCTGGTTTTACAGCTGTTTGCTCATTCACTCATTCACTCATTTGTTCACTCAGCAAATATTTATTGATCGACTGCTGGATGAAACCAGAGGGAAGGGGAAAGAAGACAAACTGCCCACCAGGTTTCCGAGAGGTTGGAAGGGGGGGGGAAGCTGCAGATGCCAGGTGGCTGTGAGGGTCTTTGGGAAGGGGATAGGGTGAGGGGAGGAGTGGGAGCCGGGAGAATTCTTTCCAGCTGCTGCTGCAGGAAACGTGGGTCCCACTTTATAAAACCGCATTTTACAACTTGACTCAATCGTCTGTAGGCTCAGCGCAATGTGTTCCACTAAGTTTTGAGTCTGCCTGTTCGGAGGGGCTGGAATTCAGGTGATGAAAATTGGAGCGTGTTGTTTATTGTCCATCTCTGGGCCGCTGGGGTATTGGAATTCCGACTCTGCCTTCGAGCACTTGTGTGACTGTGTTCAAGTTACTTCACCTTTTGAAAATCTCAGCTTTATCATTGGCAAATGGGGGTAATAAAAGCACCTACCACAGAGGGCAGTTGTGAAGATTAAATAATGCAAGTAGAGAGCTTAGGGCACGTAAGTGACCAGTGCCTGTCAGCTGGCATTAATAAGGCCATACAGTGTCCCAAAAGAATAATTTTTAGGAGCTTTAGAGAGGAGATTGGCTCTGTGAAATATTCATGGAACCATTTTTTTTCTTTTTATAACCATCTAGGCATGATAGAAAATAATTATAATTTTTCGATTTTGTGACCTAGTTACCTTTCCAAAGATGGCTGCGATTTTGGGGTTTGGTTTTTTTTTTTTCCTTTTTCCTGTTGAGTTGATATATACATACCTATATTTAAATCTATTTCAAAGATCTTACTGACCTTCAAATAAATATTTCCAGGGTTAAGATTATTCGAGTCACAAGATTAAACGTTTTTTATTTCTGATATCTGGTGCAGGGTGGAAAGGCAGGGGGAAAAAATGAGTGAGGCCAGTAGCCAAGGACTTTCAGAGAACGCACGTGGTTTTCACAGCTGTCTTCACTGCGCATGGGCAGAAATGGCTCTGACTGGGGGTTGGGGAGCTCAGACGCCGTGTGCCAGGTGTGATTTCACACCTTGGAGAAGACAGATGCTCATCCGAGAAGTTTAACACGGAGGACCCACTGAAGCCTGAGCTCCTTAACCGCAGTCTTTAAAAAAGAAATTGCACGGGCACCACGTTTGGGTTTGATTGACCAACTCCCTCTCTTGATACAAAAAATCCTGGGGCGGGGAAGGAAAGCATTTTGAACAGGAAGGGCAGAGCCCAGCTCTCCACGTGGTCTGTTTACGCGGTGTTAGGACCCAGTGGGGCTGTTTGGAAAGCTGGATTGAAACATTTTTATGAAGTGAGCCACAGGTCAAATGAGAAGGACCAGAATTGTGAAGAAGAAAATATAGAACATCCGGGCTGCCGCTTCATAGGTGTACCTGCCTCTAGGCAAAGTTGGTTTTTTAAAAAATTATTGTTGATGTGATTCTTTTTATTCTGTTGTCAGTCTCATTAAAGCACTTATTCCATGTGTCTGGTTGTGATTTTGCCTTACGCTGTAAATACCTATTCATTTTGTGGTTAATGACTAATAGAATAACATAAGTGAAAATCTGAAAAGTAGGAAAAAAACATCATCTCAATCTCCTAACCCAGCAACTGCTCTTTCTGTGTGAATACTTCCCTTTTGTTTGGAACTTGGCATGCTGTCTTCCATGGTCTCAGCAGTCAGACCGGGTGGGTTTCCATCCACCTCTCTCTCCCCAGTTCTTCCACCTGGGCCAAGTTGCTTAAAGACTCTGTGCCTCGATTTCCCCATCTGTACAACAGAGACAGTAATGATCTTCTTATTTCTCATGATGATTGTGAGGATTCACCGAAATGATTAATGGAAAGCTCTTGCACAGTGCTTGGCATTGCGGCTGCTCAATACATGGAAGTTATTGTTGGTGATACAACAATTATTTTTAATATTAATATTATTTTCTCCAGCAGTCTTTAATACAAACCTATAAAATTTGAGAGGCTGGTACTGATATGGTTTCTCACAGGAAGACTGAGGCTTGGAGAGATTAAATGACACTACAGAGTTGTGGTGATAAGTCCAGAGGTACTTTTTAAGACAAGAGAGGGAATGGCTCACCTTCCTGTTTCTCAGGAGCTGCCTTCTGAGTGACAACCAGTCATTACACACCTCTTGATGGGATGCAGTGGAAAAGACACAGCGTCACCTAGGAGCTGACTGTTCGGCCAAAAATGTCTCACTGGAATTGATTCACGCCTTTCTATGAATCCTCAAGTTCACAGGAACCTCGAGAGGAGCGAGAGGTCATCTGAAAGGGTACCTGGAGGAAAAACCATTAAGCCACTCCAGAGCGTGAGACGTTCTGTGATGCAAACTGGCCAGGTCTTCTCAACAAGTCAATGCCACAATTAGAAGAGCAGCAGGGGGGCAGGCAGATGTAGCTCAAGCAGTTGAGTGCCTGCTTTCCACATACGAGGTCCCAGGTTCCATCCCTGGTACCTCCTGAAAACAACAAGCAAATGAACCAACTCAGGGGAGCCAGTACAGCTCAGTAGCTGAGTGCTGGCTTCCCACGTACAAGGTCCCAGGTTCAATCCCCAGGTACTTTAAAAAAAAGAGAGAGAGAAGCAGGGAGAGCAGATGTGGCTCAGTGGTTTAAGCGCCTGCTTCCCATATACAAGGTCCTGGGTTCAATCTCTGGTACTTACTTTAAAAAAAAAAAAAAAGTGTCAGGGAGGGGGGCAGTTAGAGGATTGTTCTATATTAAAAGATATGGAACAAAGAGTGCATGGTTTTTAGTGGGATACTGATTTGAACCTAAAAGAAAATTAGTGGGTCATATATGGACAGAATAGTTAGACAATAGCAAGGAACTAGTGCTAGTTTTGTCAGATGTCATAATGGCATGTGGTTATTTATTTGGAGAATCATGCAGAGGAATTTAGAAGTAAATGATCTAGATTTCTGTAATTTACTTTAAAATCATTTAGCAGGGAAGCAGCTGTGGCTCAATCAGATGAGCTCCCGTCTCCCATATGGGAGGCCCTCAGTTTGCTTGTCCCGGGGCCTCCTTGTGAAGGCTGGCTCACCCGCATGCTGCAGAGAGCCGACTCAGCAAGGTGACGCAACGAAAAGAATGGAGACAAGCGAGAACACAGAGGAGCCCGCAGCGAATGGACACAGCGAACAGACAGCAAGCAAGCTGCAAGGGGGGAGGGGAAATAAAAAAAAAATAAGTAGAGACACAGAAGAGCATACAGCAAATGGGCACAGAACAGACAGCATGCAAAAAGCCACAAGGGGGGCATAAAAAAATTTTTTTTAATTAAAATAAATGATTTAGCAAACACATGTATATATCTCAAATATGACAAAATATGATCAATTCTTGAATCCAAGTGGTGGAGAGAGTCATGTGGGGTCCTAGTACTATCCTTTCTAATTTTATAAATGTTTGAAAATTTCATAATAAAACAATGAAAATTTCATAATAAAACAAAGAGAGAAAGAAAGGAAGGAAGGAAGGAAGCTTTCGAGAAATCAGAAGATTTATGTTAAACTTTTATGGTCAAGGCCTAACACAGCACTATGTCCAATTGTCCTTTCAAGAGTATTAACACATAGCACAGGTCTGCCTGCTCCATTTTTTGCAATCGGGAGTGTCGCGTACATTTATAAGGAGAGGACACAAAAGTCCTATATTTTAAAAACACCCTCTACTCCAAAGCGAAACCTCTCCAGCATTTCTAGGAAGGACCAAAGACAAAATTATAGAGTTTGGAAGCTTGTGCATTTAGAAGTGCAAAAAATAAATGGTAGAATGGTGTTAAAAATCATGGAGTTTTAAGCACAGTTTTTAAAAAATAAGAGAATGGTTAATGATTTGGGTAAATATTGTTCCATAAGCAAGAACAAAGTTAAGGAAAGTCTATAGAATTTATTTGCATTCCCAACGCTGGGCTGTGCTCTAAGGCACGAGTGTGCGAGAATTTGAGGAGACTAAATGTATTCACCCCCAAGTTCATAAAATCTTACTTTTACTTTCAAGCCAAGTTCAAGGAAAATCACAAGTTTTCATTTCATTCTCTAGCAGTTTCCAAAAATAACATCTTAAATATATACTTCTTAGCCCAATCTACCACCCCAAGGATTTATTTTAAGCTAAAACACAACAGGAACTAAATAAACTCTAAACATTGGAACATACATTTCAGTGTGAGGAAGGAACCTTTGAATCTACTTGCCTATAGCACTCAAGGTCAAGAAGTGACCAAGAATTATGGATCACTGGGTTTTTGACTATTTGAGGATTTCTGAATATAAACCTTCACTTTCTTATCGCCATAGAGAAGAAATCTCTTTTCAAGAAAAGCTGTATCCCTCAAGCCCTTAACAGATTAAAAACTTAGAACTCCAAGAAAAGACAAATATTCTTCCCAATTATCCGGTTCTAAATCTCCCTACTATATTGGATATAAGAACCTGGAATAGCTCATCGATGTTGCAGAAAATGATTTTTTCAAGCTCAGTGTGGCTAATTATAATTGTATTGCTTCCAGGAATCTTACAGGCTAGAAGGAGCATGTTAAGGAATCTAAAAATTTTCACCAACAATTTACATCTGCTCATCTTTTGATTGACAAATTTCCAGAACTTCCTTGTGTTTTAAACTTCTTTGAAAATCCCAGCTAGCCCACAGCCAGTTTTCTTTTCAATCTCTTGATTTAAGAGGGTGGACTAACTATCCATCTAAAGAGGAAGAGGTAAAGACAAATGAGTTTATATGGCTAAGAGACTTCAAAATGAGTCGGGAGGTCATCAGAGGGGTTGTGCTTAGGCACATCTCAGCAGGATCCCAGAGAAAGCCAAAGTAGACACAACCCCAGGGAGTGGTGCTCCTGAAGGCTATGGAGATACCCAGGTCCTACGGTCATGACAGATGGCTCTGGAGTTCAGGGCCTTGTCAGTGGGCCCTACTTTGGAATTTGTCCTCCTGAGTGTGATGGAGGTAGAGTCAGGTGTGACCTTTCTACACATGCCACTACTGTCACTTTTACTGAAACTGGGGTTGGTGCTGGGGTTGGCGTATGCTCAGGAGACTTGAATCTCTGGACTGTCCATGTGCCAGTTGGGCCCTGAGCTTCAGCAGAGTTGCAACTCCTACTCTCCAGTTCACTGGACTTACCCAGGTCAGCTAACAGGGAGGTGAAGACGGTCAACCACAACACCAGGGAACCGAGAGAGTCTACAGCTGCAAGCAGGAGAATTTCATCCATCAGCCATGTGGGATCTAAGGCCCCTCTTGATTTAGAGTTGGAGTGGACATCGTCATCCCAGCGTCCTCAGGAGAGAGGAATAAAATATGGATTAGAATGGACTTACTGGTATTCTACTATAGAATTATTGTGACTCTAGCAATGGAAGAAATTATATCATTGATGTGGAGACAGTGGCCGTGGGAGTTGTTGAGGGCAAGGAGAGGGAAGAAGAGGTGTGCTGTGGGGGCATTTTCAGGACTTGGAGTTATCCTGAATGATATTGCAGGAACAGATACAGAACATTATATATCCTGCCATAATCCACTGAATGGACTGGGAGAGAGTGTAAACTACAACATAAACTATAATCCATGCTGTGCAGCAGTGCTCCAAAATGTACTCATCAAATGCAATGAATGCACCACACTAATGAAAGAAGTTGTTGATGTGGGAGGAGTGGGGGGTGTGGGGAGTGGGGTATATGGGAACCTCATATTTTTTATTGTAACATTTTGTGTGATTTATGTATCTTTTAAAAAAAGATAACAAAATTAATTTTTAAAAAAAGACAAAGAGAATTAATTCCAAGTAATGGACACAAATCCTCTGAATGATCCTTCACCTGACAGTTGTCTGACAATTTAGTGGACGTGTCACATACTTGGGCCGTTCTGACTCACTCTTTTGGGAAGAACCATACCTGGGCAAAACCCAGACGTTTTCTGACCTACCTGTTGGAGCTTGCTCGTTCAGAGGTGCTCGCCGCTGTGGCTTCAGTCAGCAGCTGGTTACTCAGCTCCCAGCCTGAGCCTGGCCTTGAGCTGGAGCTAGACCAGGGCAGGGACCCTCCGCCTTCCCTTGCTAACCATTTTTTTTTTTTCCAGGTTTCTTTTTTTTTTTTTTTTTTAATTTTTTTTTTAAATATTACATTAAAAAAATTAGAGGTCCCATTCAACCCCACCGCCCCCACCCCCCACTCCCCCCACAGCAACACTCTCTCCCATCATCATGACACATCCATTGCACCTGGTAAGTACATCTCTGAGCATCACTGCACCCCATAGTCAATGGTCCACATCATAGCCCACACTCTCCCACGTTCCACCCAGTGGTCCCTGGGGGGATCTACAATGACCCCTAATTGACCGTGAAGCACCACCCAGGACAACTCCACGTCCCGAAAACGCCTCCACATCTCATCTCTTCCTCCCATTCCCCGCACCCAGCAGCCACCATGGCCACCCTTCCCACACCAATGCCACATTTTCTCTGTGGACATTGGATTGGTTGTGTCCATTGCACATCTATGTCAAGTGGGGGCTTGGATTCCACATGGATACTGGATGCAATCCTCCTGCTTTCAGTTGTAGGCACTCTAGGCTCCATGGTGTGGTGGTTGACCTTCTTCAACTCCATGTTAGCTGAGTGGGGTAAGTCCAATAAATCAGAGTGTAGGAGCTGAAGTCTGTTGAGGCTCTGGGCCCAGGCATCATATTGTCAGTCCAGAGATTCAAATCCCCCAAATATATCTCAAACCCCAGCACCAACTACAATTCCAGTAAAGTAGCATGCGATTCTTGTGAAAAGAGATCCCCTCTGAGTCCAGTTCCATCACGCAGAAACACCAGCTCCAAAGAAGGGCCATCTGCCATGGCAGTGAACCCCATCTGCCATGACCATAGAACTCATGGGTCTCTTTATCCCTCATAAGAACCAATACCTGGGGTTGTATCTACTTTATCTGTCTCTTAGACTCTGCTGAGTTGTGCATAAGGGCATTCCTTCTGACAACCTCCAGACTCTTTTTTAGAGACTCATAGCCTTATAAACTCATTTCTCCTTTCCATTTCCCCCTTACATTAGGCTAACCATTTTTTGACCCACAGGAAACGACACAAAATTGTATGTAAGTGAGGTTTGGCTGCCTACACTATACTTATTTGTTCATTCTGGAACAGCTAAAGAAAGCCTGAGGATGCTGAGCTGCGCCTTGAAAAAGGTTAGGCGCTAACTCAGAGGTACGGGCTAGACTCAGGGATGGTAACACGGGGCCCAGGACACGCCTGAGCGCTTTGTGGACATTTTCCACTTGACCTTCAAGAAACCTCAGGAAGTGAGTTTTACTATCCTCGTTTTTACAGAGGCAGAACAAAGAGTCAGCAGGTTGGAGAACTTTCCCAGGGGAGCGGGCGGAGCTCCGTGGTTGAGCATCTGCTTCCCATGTACAAGGTCCTGGGTTCAATACCCAGTACCTCCTAAAAAAAAATAAAAATAAAGGAACATTCCCAAGGCAGTATGAGGATGGAACTCAGGTCTATTCATGCTCTTAACAGCTCTAAGCCATACTCCTTCCCATGACGGGGGGAAAAGGGGAGAGGGACAGCTTGGGAAAAGGGAGAAAGGATACTTTTCTACCCTCTGCCCTTTACAGGTAGGGAAACCTCAGTTGCCATTTTCTTGCCTTCTACTTTACCAACATCCAAAAGGCTTCTGAAGGTGGCTGAAGTCAAGGAGGAAAAGGGACCTGGAAATGGCCACTTCTACCTTCCAGTCGTTGGGAGAATATCTGTCCCTGCCTCACTGTGAGAGCTGGGATTGCTTTCAATCCCGTGAATGTAATTCAGGAGTCAGGGGTGTGTGTGTTTGTGTGCGTGTGTGAGGAGTGAATGTGTGCCCAGCTCAATGCCCACGGCTCAGGGGCTGTCAAAGTCTACGACAAAGTCCAGCTTCATGGAAAGCAGTGCCGGGTGGCCCTGCAGAGGTCAGTCCCTGGGCGCCACTTGGTTTTGAGGTGTAGAGATATGGAGACCCCAACTCCCCATAGTCAACTTCAATCTTCCAAGGAGAAGGTCTCGGCTCTGCTGCTGGCTCGCTAGTTGCCTGACCTCAGGAAAGTTCTCTTCCGCAGCCGGGCTTCCACTTCTTCATCTGTCAGTAGAAAACGGGGCGCACCTGGTGACCTCCAGCACTCCTCCAGCTGGGAATTCCGCAGTTCTGCCGCCAAAGCTGGGCTCCCTGCCTATGGCGCCTCCGCCTGGGGTCACCCGAGCTCCTTCTGGGAAGACCACCTGCCCCAGCTGCCCCTTGTGGACCACCTGATGGTGCTCACATGCGAGCATGAAAGATGGAGCCTCGGAGGAGGTGGGGAAGGGAAAACGGCGCTCCTGACCACCCAGACCTTCAGCACGGAATAGTGAGTAATTAAAATAGGCATGGACAGTTAGGAATTAGGAGCTGCTGCCCTAATCCTAGACTCCTACAGCTGCGCCCTCCCTGCTTTCGGGGACTCCTTTCTCTCCTTTCTGACTTTTCTATAAAGTCCTATCAAACTAATCTTCCTGAAATACCCCTTAGACTAAAATGCCTCTAATATCTTTTCCTTGTGCCTTTTATGCCGTTATGAAATCCACACACCACCGAGCCCCTCTGCAAGCTCCTGCTACCTGCATTCCATCCTTCTACCCAACCACCTACTTCTCTGCATCCTTCAACCAAGTGCGTCTGTTTGTGATCTCCCCGGGCACTTTATGAGTTTTCCTGCATATATATATGAATATATACTTGTTCTTTAAAGATTTAGCGGTTGGATTTTTAAAATTTACTAAAGTAAATAAGAAGTGAAACAATACAGAAATATTTGATAAATTAGCAATGCCTCCCCCACCATTATTTCATTCTCTCTGGGGTAATTTTTTTTTAGTTCAAACTTGCAGGAAAGTTGCAAGAATAAACCAGAGAACATGCATATACCCTTTACCCAGATTGACCAATGTTTAAACATTCTGCTACCTTTGCTTTATCATTCTCTCTCCACATGCACACACACTGTTATTTATTTTTCTGGACTAGTTGAGAAGAGGTTGCAGATTTCCCCATATCTTTTTAAATGTCATTTCAATACCCAGGAATACCTTTCCAGCCACTCAAGTTCGATGTGTCCTTCCAGGCTCAATTACAGTCCTTTCTCCCTGGGCCCTCGATGGAGGCTAGAAAGTACCATTTAGATGTGTCTGTAGCTGCCACAAGACCCAGCACTGTGCTAAGTACACACACGGCAATTCATAAATACTTGTTGTTTAATCGATCTGAGGCTCAGACGTAAGTATTTTTTCTGCAAATACAAATCATCGCATATGATTAGCAAAACAAGGTGGCATCTTTGCTTTGGACTGCTTTTGAGGTTTGCAATTATTTAGGTAAATTTTGGGGGAAAGGAACTAACTTAATACATTCAAAATTGGATCCCTGACAATAGATTTCCCACACCATGGAGCTGTGGGGGATGGTGATATTTTGCAAAAATCTTTCACAATAGATAAGGGCATGGAATAAAAGTAATTTTTTCCCCCCAACTCTTTCATTCCTCAAAATTTCAGAAAGCTGAGAAAGTTTTCAGGAAAAAGGTTTCGGCGACTAGTAAACCAAACTGCTCAAATCACAGCCCAATATATTCCAATACAGTCTATCTTTATGGTGTCAGTAGATATAGAAGGTTGAAGGTTAGTTAAATGCTAAATTATAAATGGAGAATAATGCTTTCATACTAACCACTATCCATTTGTGGACATCAAACAAACCTTTTTGCCCTTGCCTGAAAAAGCGTTTGACTTTTATCAAGTCTTGGTACATTTTGAAAATCATATGGTTGTTCAATGCCTCCATGTGGCAGAAAAAAATAATTTAGCTCAGGCCTAGCTTCCTGTGATAGTGACACTCAGGACCAGTAAAATCTGACAATGCTGAGGATCCTCAAAGAGATCAGTGTTGTTGTTATTGTTTTTAAAAAGGCTCATGGAAAAATGGCCCAAATCAAAGACAAAGCCCCAGTTCCCATCAGGCCTCATGGAGCTGACCCTTCTCTCCAGACCTTCCTTATCTTTCCGTATGAGGAACGGATTTTCCAGCCAAAGGAGTATTATAAAATGAAACAAATGACTGAAACCTGCAGTGAGTTCATCTTTACAGATAGGTTTTATAGAAATTCTTTTTAAATTCCAAACACAAAAGTTTTTTTTGACAGAAAAAGGAAATTCTTTCCACCCCGCCATAAGGTAGGTTAAATACAACAACAACAACAACATATTGACAAATGTGAATTGTCTTGACAATCGTTGGATGTTAAATTGGCCAAAAGAATGGTTGCCTTTATGAAATACTGAAGCAGAGTATAAGCAACAGACCGAAAAACAGGAGTGTTCAAAAGTGAGATTGGACCTTGAAAATGTCATGCTTGGTGAAATAAGCCAGACACAAAAGGACGAATCTTATAGGAAATAAATAAGTAATTAAATGATCTCACTTATAGGAAATAGCTAGAATATGCAGACTGATAGACAAAGTAGGTTACAGGGTACCAGGGCTGGGGCCACAGATGGGGAATGGAGAATTAATGCTTAATGGGAATAGAGTTTCTGTTTGGGGTGATGGAGATATTTTGGCAATGAAAGGTGGTGCTGGTAATACAACATTGTGTCATTATCACCAACTGTATACTTGGCAGTGATCAAAATGGAAACCGTTGCATATACGTTATCATAGTGAAAATGAAAAACAACAAAACAACAACAAAAGTTATATTGGGTCTCTTTCTTTTGAGTCGACTGTCGCCGTGTCCTCCCAAAGATGGACCTCCTTATTGTTTCCCCTCCCAAGGCTCAGCTTCGGTCTGTAAGCACCTTAATCCTCAAGCGCTTCTCCTTAAAAGTACGGGATACTCCAAAGATGACCTGGAGAGGAGAGCTGCAGCGTTCTGAGAAGCAGAAGAGGTCCTGGTGGAAACTGGAGGCCGCTTTCTCAAAGCCCATGGGACATTACAGGGCTGCGCCCCGTGAGCGTCTGTGTTTGATGCAAGTCTTAAACGTAAACTGAGCAGTCCCATCAAAGTCCAGTGTACTCGTAAGCATTTGCTTGCGCATGCTTGGACCACTTCGGAAGTATACGCTGAAAACTGCTTTCTGCGGAGGGGAATTGGGAGGGACTGGGGAAAGTTGCATACCCTTCGGTATCTTTTGTATAACCCAGCACAAAAATGTACTGCATATTCAAAATATATCCATAGATGTAAAATAAATAATGAGGATTTATTATGTGCTGTTGGGGAGGGGGCACAGGTAGCTTTAATAAGGTCATTACTTGTTTCAAGTAGGTGTTATAAATTCAGTTAATTCTCTTAGCTGCCTCCATCATTCCCCTTTCCCCAGTATATCTTGATCGTTAATATAATCCTGAAATTATTATCGGAGTTCTTTCCTATTAAAAATATTTTCCTCCAATGTAATTGAATCTCCCCCACCCCCCAATCTTGCCATAACTGACAAAAATCATCTGCGATCAGCATAGGCCCCTTTTGGTAATAAAATCCTAGGATTTCTTGACTCTTTTCCTAGGAGGGCTTCTTAACTATTAGTCATTAATTCTAAGTCATAAAGACCCCCATATCCTAACAATATTCCTGAGAAGTAGGAACCAGGGAAGAAGCATTAATAATTTGCTTTGTGTAACCATTAATAAGCCACCTTCACTGAAGATAAATATTTGATCCTTTCAACAATTCTGTTACGCAGTATAGCGCCATTTTTCTTGTCCTTTATAGATGAAGAAACTGAGGTTCAGGGAAGTCAATTCAGTTCATTAGGCCTTATAGTTAATAAGTAGAAGAACTGGAAGGTTGCAAATGAATTGCCTTTTCGGACTGAGACAATTGCAGATTTTAAAAATCTGATCTGAAGATTAGACTTTTGAGAGAAGTGGGTTCTCTTCTAAACATTTTGAGGGTTTTTATTCCCTCTCAGTAGGTCAGTCCCAAATCGTAAAGCACTAACCAGGGCTAGTGTGTACTAGAGATAAGCAGTAACTGTACACAAGAGAGGGCTGGTGTCCTTTGAGACACATGGCAGAGAGAACACTTTCCCATTTAGGAGGAGCCTTTAGATGACATGCTTTATTTCCTCAGGGACCAGTCCATCCCAGGTATCAACAAGGAAACACAAAATAACATGTTTTTTTTTTTTTTACGACTAGCAATCGCGTATACAGTTTATACAAATCAAGATTAAAGGAAAAAATCCACCCACTATCCGGGTCACTTCAGCAAATCAAACTTTCAATTTTCCTGTGATCTCTTCCAGTTCTTGTTTTTATCATACCTCCATGATTTTTTTTTTTTACTGGTGGGAATCACAGCCTAGACTTGTATTTTAAAATATCAGACATCCAAATTTTCATAAGAGTACATCAATGTTTTAATAACTGTGTTTATACTATTTTCCTCACCCAAACTGAGTTTATTTCCTCTCTCTGCTGATGGTTTTCTCTTGTCTTCTCGTTTTCACTAGAAGTGCAAAAAGTATACAATTGGTTTTCAAGGAGATTTTTTGGGTTTGTTTTCAAATATAATATCACAGGGCAAGAATGTCATGACTGCTGTTTGCTCTACCAGCACTCCTGAAACCCAACTCTGCGAAAGGCTGTCTCTGGAAGTGAAGGGATAACTTCTCTGGCGGTGGGAGGCTGAAGTGACCTACAAGGTCCCTTGCAGTTTCAGGACTTCTGTATTCTACGACAATTCCTGGTAGATACAGGTTTCCTGGTAAGGATTGAGCAAGAAGCCCGTACAATTGCTTTATGAGTCTTGATAAAGTTGGGAGTTTCAAGTTGAAGGCGAGAAGAAGTGAATTAGCTAGGACACAGGGAGAATGCTTGTTTTCCAGGTTCCTGGATATGCCATGGGCTTTATGTGCAGTTGTGGTGTCCCGTGGTGACAGATGCCACTGTTGCCATGGAAAATGATGGCAATTTGAAATGAGTGGCCCCCAGAAATCCCACTGGGCTGCCCGCTTAATGTCCAAGACGGTGCCTGGCACTGTTATTTGGATGGAACACATCTCTGCAGTACCCTTCACCTGAAATGACATGTGAGAAACTAAGTAGTAACTTGCTAGCTTTAACATTTTAAAATTAATCTCAGGAAAAACACAAATTAAGGACCTATTCAGAAAAATTACTGGCGGGTTATTCTAAAAATATTATTATTACTTGAACAACATTTAAATTGTAGCCCAGGAAAGTACAGGGGTCCCCGGAACTTTCAGCCCAAGTACCCCAAATCAAACTTTGTATCTGATGGAAACTGACGCCAAAAATTAAAAATCCAGTCTAAGTAGGTGGCTCACTCCCCATGATTTCTCGCATTTGCCAACCTGTGACTCTTCGGTTTCACCTGCCATGAAATATCCCTTGTACCGCTTCTTAACAACCACATCACTTTCTACAAAAATAAAAAATAAAAGAACTGGAAGAAGCTAAATTTTAAAATATCCTGAGAACACTCCCAGTTGGGGGTCTTCTCGGCAGCTGGCCTAAAAACTGACCCCTCTGCTTCTAGCAGGTTAATTGCCCTCGAGAGGGAGAAGAAGCAAGTGGCAGCCCCAAGAAAACTCCCCTGTGCTGGGATTTCCTGATCACTTTTTAGGAGCAGGGGTGGCGGCATTCTCCAGCCCACAGTCCTGACCCCCCACCCCCATCACCCTCTTTTTGACCGATTGGCCCAAGCCCTCCCTGGGAGGGGGGGGGGTGGTAAAAAAAAACTTCCTCTCGAGTGCCCCACCCCCCGCCTTCGGCTGCAGAGGCCCCCCCCCCCCCCGCCCCGGGACCGGCTTGCCCCCCCAGCTCCGGCTCCCCCTCGGCGCCCGGGAGCCCCCTCGGCGCCCCGCGCCCCTCGCCCAGGTGGCCGGCGGCGGGGGCGGCGTGGGGACGCGCGCGGGGGGCGGGGGGCGGCCGGGGCCCCCCCCGGGGCGCGCGGGGGGGAGGGGCGCGGGGTGGGTGGGCCCGGCGCGGGCGGGGGCGGCGCGGGGGCGGCGGGGGCCGGGCGAGCGTGTGCGGCGGGGAAGCCATTGCCTGCGAAGAGTTGCTGCTGCTGCACTTCCGCCTCGCTGCCGGCGGCCACCGCCACGAGTGGCCAGGCCCCGCCGCAGCCGCAGCACCAGCCGCCGCGGCGGCCCCGCGCGCAGACACAAAGAGAGGGTACGGGGCGCCCCCCGCCGCCCCCCCGCCCCGCGCCGCGGGGCCCGGGGGGCGCGGGCGAGGAGGGGGGGGCGCGGGCGCCCCGGGGGGGCCGGCCGCGGGATCCCGGGCCGCGTGGGGGTGCGGGGGGCCGCCCGCGTCCGGGCCCAGGAGGGGGGGGCATGGGGGATCGAACTGTCAGCGCTGCCCCGGGAGCCCCCCACTGGCCGCCGCGGGGCCCGGGGGCGGGGGAGGGGAGTTGGGGGGAGCCCCGTTGCCCCCTGGGGGGGGGGCGGTTCGCCCCTGCGGGGCGGGCGGGCTCATTGTTATTTCTTCGGCGGCGGAGGCCGAGCCCCCCCCCCACCTCCCCGGGGGTGGTGATCGGGCGTGGGCTCGGGACCCCCGGCCTGGCCGCGAGAAGGGCCTGCGGGGAGGGGCGTCGGCGTGGGGGGGGGACGCAGCCCGGGCGCCCCGGGGCCACCCCCCCCTCCCCGGCCGCTCCCCTCCCCCCGCCTCGGCTTCCCTCCCCGACTCCCCCGCCCGCCCCTCCTCGCTTCCCGACCTCGCCAAACTCCGCTCCCAGCCCCAGCGCCTCGCCCGGCCCCCACCCCCCCGGGGCCCCCCCGGGGACCGCCCCCTCCCGGCCCTCGCCCTGCCCGCCCCAGCCCCCCCCCCTCCCTGCCTCCCCGAGGGGAGCCCCGGGGGTGGGGGGGGGGACGAGGGGAGGGGCTGCTGGCTTTCCTGCAGCTCCTCCCCCCCCTTCCCCCGCCGGGGCCACAACATCCCCCCCCTCTCCCCCGGCCGCGGTGCGGGAACCCCCCTCGGGGCCTGGAGACTTCGCGGGGCGAGTGGGGGGCGGGCGCGGGGCGCCCCCCCGCCGCCCGGGCCCCTGCTGACAGCGCCTTTATTTACCTCGCCTGCGCCGTGTGTGCCGTTGTGTCTCCCTCCCGCTGCAGGGGCAGTTCGCGGGGTGGGGCGGGGGGGTTCGCTATGTCGGATGACGATTCGAGGGCCAGCACCAGCTCCTCCTCATCTTCGTCCTCTACCCAGCCACCCGAGAAGGAAGCCAGCACCCCCAAGAAGAAGGAGAGTCGAGTCAGCATGAGCAAGAACTCCAAACTCCTCTCCACCAGCGCCAAGAGGTAGGTGCCCCGGCCCCCCCGCGGCCGCGCCCGGCCTGCGTCCCCGCCGCGCTGGCCCAGCGTCGCCTCAAGGGGTGTCTGTGTGTTCCCCCACGCGCGGACAAGGGCCTCGGACGCCCCCGTTCTTTTCTCTGTGCCTTCTTCTGTTTTCCTTCCCATCACTGGCCATCTGCAGCTGCGGTGGCTCGCCTCCCCCATTTCTTCCCGGAGTTTGCAACAATCCTCCTGACTTTTTAATAACGACCCCCACGCCTGATTTCAAATGACTGGTCCTACTAATCACGCGTCCTTGACCCCTCCCCACGGCTGTCCTTCCTCTTCGTGATTACTAATACCTGCTGGGACAACTCCACCGCGCTTACTTCCTCCTCACCTGTTGCATATGTGATCTTTTGTTGAATAAGAGTTTTCTTCACAAATTGCATAAGGAATAAATAACTCATATCAGGAGGGCAGGAAATTTAGGAGGTGGAGAGAGACGTTTTTCTGCTGGAATTTCAAGAGACTTCTGATTTGGAGCGCTGAGGCAAATGAATGAATGCCTGATTGTGAGATAGTTATTGTAGGTTATTTTTTGCCCTTCTCTTTAAGAACATAAACTAACCAAATTTCAGGGAGACTCAAATTTTTCTCATACTGTTTGCTCTTCTCTTACACTGTTAACTTTTTTTTTTCCAAGTTGAATTCAAGTAGTGATTCTCCTTTTTCTTTTCCTGCAGCTAGCTACTTTTTACCTGTCACCCCTCAGTACTGTCTTCTGAGCCCCAGGATCCTTAAAACCATCCAGTTGCCCCGGATCCCCTTTGCTAAGTTCTTCTGTTCTCAGGTAGAGAGTAATTAAAATATAAAGCAGTAAACCAGGAAGATTGTAAGGAATCCATCAGAGGGCTAGGTAGGGCAACCTTTCTTAAAGGAATTGAAAATAAAAAGGCACAGGAGGCTTTTAGATCTCTAGTCTAACCAGACCTTGGAGAGTTGGTTCTGTCGTTCTGCCGGACTTGAAATTTGAAAAGTTGGGCAAGTTCTTTGCACGATGATGACGGGCTGAGGAAAGACACGCTTGTTTTCAGTGGCGGGGATGGCTTGAGTTAAGCGGTAAGATGCCTCTGCAGGATTGTTCCCATTTGCAGAGGATGGCTTTGATGGCATCTCAGCCTCCCAGGGGTCTTGGTGGGCCTTTGCTGATGGGCCCTGCGTGGGTTCTCCCAGAGCGCCAGCGTCTGCCGTGCCCACTTTGGTTGGCGCTTTCTTTAACCCTGGGCAGCCTCCAGGGATGGCCTGGCCTGCCTGGGGCAAGTTATTGGCTTTAGGTCACTAGGTATTTTCATATGTTGCTGGATATCTGTGTCCATGCATATATTTGGGATAGAGGCACAGGGAACCCAATGTAAAATGGCCTTCTTTGTTGTCAGTGAATCAGAGAGGGGGATTTTTTTCACTGGGCACAATTGGTCCATTTATACTAAGGAAGCTAAAAACTTACTTGGAAATGGCTGGGAAGAGATGGTAAGGGTAGAAAATGAAAGGTGGGAAGCTACAAATAGTAGTTCTACACGCAAAGTTAGCACCAGTGTTTTGTTCTTGCAGTGAATTTAGCTTGCTGAACACCTTGCTGAAAGAGTGGCTATTAGTGTTAAAACAGAACTAAGGTTAGTAGTAAATGTTAAAAAAAAATGGAGAGGGACAGTGTATGGAGAAAAGAGCTAAGGGGGAAATTGATGTTAGTGGGACCCTGTAGAGACTGTGCAGTGAATATATTGGTTTGGAAGGTAGGTGCTGCTCGGAGACTTGGAAGGGCCATGTATGCCAAGAGATAGAGTGAAAAGGAAATCTGAATTGGCAGACAGGAGATTATTAACTGCACATTGGAAAGTGGTTTCTATGTCTTGGGTAGAGGCAAGCCTGCATTGAGTGTGGTCTGGTTGAGAAGTACCAATTTGAGAAGCATAAGAATGAATTACTCTTGCAGATCTTTTGCCAATACTCTGGAAATTATGCAAATATTTGTTTTAGAGATGAAGTGGATAACGCTGCCTGGTATTAATACTTCTTAGGCATTAAAGAAGAAACTACCTTCTTAGTGAATTATGATAGGATTGGCAAGAAGTGAAGTCATATGCACTTGTATGTGTGTTGTAATCAGGAGGAATTTTTTGCCTGTGTGTTTAAGTCTTAACATACAGTTACGATGCAGGTAGAGAATCAGGAAACCAAGTTTCCAAACTTTGAGTCCAGCATGTAATAATAGGTCAAAGAGCAGAATGCCTTGAACCGAAATGCTTCTTGGTTGCAGTAGAATTTAGCAGGACACATAAATAGATCACAGAGATGCTGAACAAACTCTTAAGTTGACCGGATTTGTAGGGGACAGAAAATGACCTCAAATAGAAAGGTTTAAGGAACTTCCCCAATCTCCACCCTTGATGTCTCTGATGTATGGGGGAAAAAACCAATCAGTGCTTTTTAAAAACCTCTGTCCCCAGAGCTAGCCATTCTTTCTACCCTTCTAAAAACCTTTGGGCAGAGAAGCACATCCATTGTGATTCAGATTGTCTCCTGTGTGTGTGTGTTAGGTTTGTTGTTTTTTTTTTACTATAGTGCTGCCTCCGGGAGATTTTAGGTTGTAACACAGCTCGTAGGGCTTTATATGTTAGGAGGAAAGGTTATAAAAATGGAAGGCACTGTTTAGAAGTGGAAGAAGCTTAAAGGCCCCAAACTTTGTCGTGTGACTTGATGCTCCAAGCGCCTAGGTGAGCCCGAGACAAAGGCGAGGGCTGGGCGTAAAGTGCCTGGTGGCTTCGGCCTGCGAGCGGGGGATGGGGCTCTTTGTGAAGTCGCGGGCTGGTACCGAGGGGGGGGCGCAGAGGTGCCGGTGCTGGGTGCAGAGCAGGATGGAGAGGGACCCGCGGGAGAGCGAAGCGGAGACACCCAAGGGGCAGCGAGAGGACGCTGGGGGACAGGCAGGTCCGGAAAGGTGGGGAGAGCCCGACGGGGGCCGGGTGCACCTGTGCGGCCCCCGGGCCAGGGGAGCCGGGGTGCCCTGCAAGAGGGGACAGCCTTCACCAGGGCGGATGGTGGGATGGTGGCCAGGTGCGAGGGGGCGGCCCGGGGCTGGGGGTGGGCCGGGGGCCGTCTTCAGCAGGGCGGGGGTGCCAGGGCTGGCCTGGGGGCCTGGGGGCCGGGAGCCGGGTGTCAGGGGCTAGGGTGGGGGGCGGCCTTCAGCTGGGCGGGGTGCCGGGGCTGGCCTGGGGGCTGGGGGTGCCAGGGGGCCTGGGGGCCAGGGGGCCGGTGTCAGGGGCTAGGGTGGGGGGCAGCCTTCAGCGGGGTGGCCGGGGGCTGGGGTGTGGCCGGGGGCCGTCTTCAGCAGGGCAGGGTGCCAGGGCTGGCCTGGGGGCCTGGGGGCCGGAGCCCGGTGTCAGGGGCTAGGGTGGGGGTGGCCTTCAGCTGGGCGAGGTGCTGGGGGCTGGCCTGGGGGCCAGGGGGGGGCTGGGGGGGCCAGGGGCGGACCTGGGGGCTGGGAGCCGGGGGGCCGGGGTCGGCGGCCTTCAGCTGGGCGGGGTTGCCGGGGCTGGCCTGGGGGCCGGGGGGGCCGGGGGGGCCTGGGGGGCCAGGGGGGGGCCGGGGGGCCGGTGTCAGGGGCTAGGCTGGGGGGGGCCTTCAGCTGGGCGGGGTGCCAGGGCTGGCCTGGGGGCCAGGGCGGACCTGGGGGCTGGGGGGCTGGGGAGCCGGCGGCTGGGGGGGCTGGGGGGCCGGGGGGCCGGGGGCCGGGGTCGGGGGCCGGGGGTCGGCGGCCTTCAGCTGGGCGGGGGTGCCAGGGCTGGCCTGGGGGCCAGGGCGGACCTGGGGGCTGGGGGGCTGGGGGGCCGGGGGGCCGGGGGCCGGGGTCGGGGGCCGGGGTCGGCGGCCTTCAGCTGGGCGGGGTGTCAGGGCTGGCCGGGGGGTGGAGGGCCGGGGTCCGGCCTTCCAGGCGGCGCGCCGTCGGGGGCTGGAGGGCCCTTGGGCGCCGCCGGGGGCGAGCTGGGGGCCCGCCGAGCGCCCACCCCGCGCGCCCCCCCCCAACCCTGGCCCGCCGCCTGACCCGCCGCCTGACCCGGGCGACCCGGCGCGCGTGGCCCGAGCCGTCGGGCGCGCGCGGGGCGGGGGCGCGGCCCCCGGGGCGCGCGCGCTGCGGCCTGGGCCGCCCGGCCCCCGCGCGGCGGGTCTGTGAGGGCCCGAGGGGCCCGCGCGGGGAGCGGCCATGTTGGCTCCGTCGCCCAGGGCCTGCGGCGGCCGTGGGGGGGGACACGCCCCCGGGACCCTCGGCTCGGGGGCGCCCCGCCTGGGGCGGGGGGACACGTGAGGGCACCTCGGGGGCGGCCGCCGAGCCGCGCGGGGGCGGGAGGCCTTCCCGCCGGCCCGGGGGCAGGAAGCGTGTGCCCCGGGCCCGTCTCACGCAGCCTCAGGAAACTGGCGAGAAACTTTGGAAGGCTCCCTGGAATGCCGAGCACGCGCCCCGGGCCTCCCTGGTGGGGGGAGGGGAGATTCGAACCCGGGCGTCGGCGTGGACGAGAGACCACCGCCGGCCCGGGGAGGGGCTTTGCCCCGTCCCTCGGTGGAGCCCCACTTGGGGCAGGGGGCTGCGTTTTGGGGACACCGCTAAAGCCTTAATGCCTCTTCTGTGTCTCTCTCCCTCCCCTGGCTCCAGGATTCAGAAGGAACTGGCGGACATCACTTTAGACCCTCCACCCAACTGCAGGTGAGCCTTCTCGCAATTCAGTTTTTTTTCCTTTTTGTAAAGATTCTTCTAACCTCTATATTTCATGGGCTTTTTCTATGTGGTGTCAAGTTTTGCTTTGACCCTTTTGGGCAATGCTTGTTTTGAGGCTCACCTAACAGCCGAAATTTATTAACCCAAGTATAAGGTTTTGACATCTCTTAACAAGCTCAGTGCTTTGTTGAAAGTAAAGTAATGGGTTTATTTGTGTGGACAGGTTTACATGGACAACACAATTGTAAATAAATTTAAAGGTGTATCCTTGCCTGGTCGTGGGTCTTTGACGTGTCATTGAGGATGATGGGAACCCCTTTAGCTGTTCAGGAACATTTTGGTTTAGAAAACGGCTTTGCTATGTTAAATCTCTTACTCCATCTCTGCTAAGCTAATCGAGCATACAGTTTTAACACTGGGTCCTTAAGCTTATTCCAATGTGAATACATTTATGTTGGATTTTTTGGCAAACCAGTTTAGGAAATAATTTTTGGCCTCGATAAAAAGGTTTGTTTTACATTATTCTGTAGAGTTAAACTCTTCCCCTGGCATGTTTTTCCTCCTTATTGCCCTTTACCCAGACTGTATGCCTGTGTGTTTCAGTTTCAATTGGAGGCTAGCTTTCAAAAGGTTTGTTGATCACTTCATTTAACTTAGAAAGGCCATTTTCCTACTGCTGAGCCAAGACAGGAGACTTTTAATGACTTTACTAAATCAATGAAATGAGAAAGGAGGCATTTATTTAAGGGAGATTAATTGTTCAGTTCTCTAAGTCCCATAGTTTAATACTTACAACATTTAATCTAGTTTGTTGTTTTTAAGAGGTACTGGGCATTGAACCCAGGAGCTCATACATGCAAAGCAGACACTCAACCATTGAGCTACACCTGCTCGCAGACTTAGTTCTTTTAAACAATTGACATTGGAATGGGAGGTAAGACCTGAAATGTTTTTCAGACTCACAGGTAGGTAGGAGTAGAAGTAGTTACGGGAAAGAAAATATTCAGTGGCCATTTGCAGAATTTAAGATGAGCATATGGAAATAGGTTGAAAAGCAAAATGAAATATTTCGCTCATGCTGAACTTTCCAAACTATGATTCATGGATAAAATGCAGACTTTACAATTATCATTTCTGTTACGTAAGTTTTTAAAGTTGTTGATCAGATGTGGGATGTTTTTTGGTAAAATCTTGTCCTGTCTTAACAAGGAAAGTCATTTTGAGTTTGACGTGCTCTTGAACTATATAGTGTGTAACTGAACCACTTAATGATTCTGTTGGATTGATTATTCTTAATCATTTGTCCTAACCATGGTTAATAAGAATCGTTTCAGACGGTTGAGAACGTGGAGAATTCGGAAAGATTAGGCTTAGGGCTGTGCTGTTTTCCTTTTTTATTTGAGTGGGCCTGTTGAGAGGGGGGCCTGGTAACCTAGCGCTTCCTTTGGTAGGTTGCGCTGAACCCAGGAACATTCCCCACGGTAGATGTGTGCTGTGTAGTTATTGCTACTGTTTGGTGTGGTGTCTCTTGTGAGTTCAAATTATAAAGTTTTGAAAGCACAGTTTCAAAACTAACACCATTGATTAAAGTGTTTATTGGCTTACTTGTGAATGAGTGCAATCAAATTTAAAATCGTCAGCAATTTTGAAAATTTTCATGGGATTGTTCACTTTAAAAGTAGGTTGTGGGATCTCAATTTTATGCAAGATTTATCTGTAAACCCATGACTTATTTAATTAAAAAAAAAATTGTAAAAAGGTTGACGACTTATAGAGCTTTGTTCACGTGTTAGAGACTTGGGTGGCTGAGGCCGGGGAGAACTTTTTATCTTTGGAAAACCTTCCTTAGTTACCCTTCAAGGTGGAAGCCTTGGACATTCATTCCCTGTGGTCAGGGAAGTACCAAACTTGATGGCTGTTGAGGGGAGAGGGAGGCGAAGAAACCTTAGTATATGGGAACAGTTTGAGGAAAATCTCTTGACTTAAACAAAACACCAGGCATCTTTATTTTGCAAGAGAAGGTATATATTACGTTGTCTTTAAAAAAATAGAAGACTGCTTTATTTTCTGAAGACATTTTCCATGGGGACCATTTATGGAATGTGGATTATAGTTTCTTTTTTTGGTTGACTTATTGTGTTATACGGTAGCCCCCGATATTCAGCTTACTCAAATTTACATTTTGGGTCGGTATCTTATGGGACTGAGTTATTCAGTATTTTTATGAACTTTATTGCCAGAGGTGAAAATCGGTCATTTAGTTTGGGGATACTTTTTGACATTAGCTGCTCTGTAAAAATGTGTGAATTAAATGCACGCTTGTTCGTATTTTTAAAAGATTTTTCTGTGTTACCCTCAGCAGCTTCATAGCTTGGTTCTTTTTGGAATTGTAATTATCAATTATCAAAAATATTTTGAGTGAGTTAGTTTTCAATTAATGTGTCTTATTTCGTAACCCTTTTTTTGTAAGACTTCCTGTCTTTAATCAATATTCAATGTGTGTTTTTAAAATTTAAGCACATTACGTTATTAAAATATAGCACCTGGCAAGTAGTAACCTCTTAGTAAATGGTTGATTATTGCAAATAAATTGGAGAATTGCTTCAGTTGAAAATGTACTTATTTGTGTTCGTTAATTTTAGCTCTTAGGGAAAACATTTAGATTTAAAATTGCTGAACAACTGTGGGAGATGGAATCGCTAGATGCGTTATACTGTTTGAAAACAGATATAAAGTTAAACTCTTAATAGTGTATATTATGTGGAGTAGAATTTTAGAACCAAATGCAGATTATATTCAATGATCAAGTCAAAAGTATTTTAAATGAGTATCTTAAAATTTATATTACCATATATAAATCAAATTCTTATCCTTGGTATCTGAATTATTTAGGGGGATAGATATATTTTTAAAAATAGTCTCCTAATTCATTGTGCCTGTGGTTAGTTTCCCACACTTCTCCCTATTTTGGCTCTATTCTTTTGGAGAAAAAAAAAGTTGTATTAACTAATGTAAAGATTCCTTAAAGCATGCCGTATCTTGGATTGTAAAATTACGGCTTTTAGATAGCTGATGAACTCTGGGCCAGGAGAGTCAATTTTGCAACCATTATTTATATATAGCCCAGGATTCAAGCTTTGCTAAATCAACTAGATATAGCTATATAACTAGCCTGTAAACATAAGTGTCTGTAGACAGTATGTCTGTACATAATAAATAACAGTTTGACCAAGTCCTTTAACTTTAGATTTTGCAAAATGGATACATGTGTTTTATGAATAAACTACCTTATATAGAGACCTGAAACCTGTAACCTTGAAATCTAAGGGGGAAAATGTGTTTTTTATTTTATATATATATATATATTGCTAATTTATGATAAAATGCCTCTGAGAAATCATTAACCATTTCAAGCATGAGAGAGAATAATAATAGTAATAAAACATATATTTTCCTTTTCTTTAACTTTTTTTTTTAAAGATTTATTTATTTCCCCACCCTCATCCCCAGTTGTCTGTTCTCTGTGTCTATTTGCTGCATGTTCTTCTTTATCCACTTCTGTTGTTGTCAGCGACACAGGAATCTGTGTCTCTTTTTGTTGTGTCATCTTGTTGTGTCAGCTCTCCGTGTGTGCAGCACGACTCCTGGGCAGGGTACACTTTTTTCATGCTGGGCAGCTCTCCTTATGGGGCGCACTCCTTGTGCATGGGGCTCCCCTACACTGGGGACACCCCTGCGTGGCACGGCACTCCTTGCGCGCATCAGCACTGCGCATGGGCCAGCTCCACACGGGTCAAGGAGACCTGGGGTTTGAACCGCTGGCCTCCCATGTGGTAGACGGACGCCCTAACCACTGGGCCAAGTCCACTTCCCTTCTTTAACTTTATGGTGTTTTGACCATTGTTTCTGTTTCTTGAATATGAAAACCCAGCTAAGTAAATGCTTATGATTAAAGTTTTTTTCTTAGCTTTTTATTTTTCTGGGAGAACCATATAATGTAATCAACCCTAGTTTGTTCACAGTTTATAGCTAAGTTGATCTTTTTGAGGTTGATTTAAAGGCAAAAGTGAAGAACATTTAAAAAAATTTAATGCGGTTTTCTGAGACGTTAACTTTCTTGACCTTCTTTTCCTTAGTTATTAAAAGGGTCTGTACTAGACCTGTCTACCTCATAGTGTTGTGAAGTTCAAATACGATTATTTTCTGTTTGAGTTAGATGGTGATATTATTAGAATTGGTTCTTGCCCATTTAGCATCCTTCCAAAGGCTCATCTTATCTCATTGTCTTTTGTTGCTTGCATTTTAAATGTAGTTTTAAGCCATTAACAATAATACAGGAATGCATGTTTTGAAAACTTCAAATGCACAGGTTTATCCCTCATGACCTCTTCTGATTCTGTACCCTGCATAGAAATGCTCCAGGTTAGCAGTTTGTGTGTATCCTTCCAGATAGTTTCTGTGCGTTTAGCCTGCTGTATTTTTCTGGCTTTACAAACCCCTGGAAATGTTGGTAATAGTAATGAGATGTCAGTTTAGAAGTCCCAGGCTGTTAACTTTGGTTTAGAATGAAAAGAGATTCTTTCTGTGCAGACATAAAGTTCAACGTGTTATAAATGCTTGTTTGGGTAAAAGAAATGAGTTAAGTAGAAGTCATTCTTTACAAAATCCTGTATTATCTTGTGTGCTGACCTATGTTCTGCCTTTAGATCTTTTTTTTGTTTTTTTAAGATTTATTTTTCATTTATCCCCTCCCCCCAATTGTCTGCTCTCTGTGTCCGTTCGCTGTGTGTTCTTCTGCATCCACTTGAATTATCCTGCAGCACTGGGGAACTGCGTCTCTTTTTGTTGTTGTTGCGTCATCTTGCTGTGTCAGCTGTCTCTGTGTGCGGTGCCACTCCTGGGCGGGCTGCGCTTTTTTCACATGGGGCAGCTCTCCGTGGGGCGCACTCCTTGCGCACGGGGCACGCCTGTGCGGGGATGCCCCTGCTTGGCACAGCACTCCTTGCATGCAGCAGCACCATGCGTGGCCCAGCTTTCCACGTGAGTCAGGAGGCCCTGGGGATCGAACCCTGGACCCTTCATGTGGTTGACGGACACTATCAGCTGAGCCGCATCTGCTTCCCTACATCTCTTTTTTATTGTCACTTTTTTTTTTTAATTTGCAAAGTGAGTTAACAGCCCTGTAGATCTTTCATTCATCTGATGTTATTAAATGCACGAAGGATGTAAATATGACTTACATGTCTGAATGATAGTTTATTATGCTTTTTCATCTGGAGTGTTACCACTGCAGTGTGTGTGAAGGCAGTGGTAAAAAATAGTGAGAATCAGGAGAATAGTGACACCACCATCAAAACAGCAGCCTGTCTGTCTAAATGGCTGCGGGTCAAGCTCTGGAAAACTAGATCATCACCTGGTGCCTGACTGGGTGGGGAGGAAGGAAACTATCCACAAGTGAATCCTTTATCAAATGAGTAGGAACTCTCACGGCCTAGTGTTTACCAAAAGACTGTGTGCCCTGGGTTGTAAAACTGTACCACTATTAAAAATATTGTTATCAGTACTTTGAGAAAAATGCCTGTAGCTTACACTATACTTTAATGAAACTAGTAAAGGACACTGGCGTTAGATTCCTGTCACCAGCCTTTAGGCTTAAAAAAGCACTTCCTTAAAGGAGTACATAATCTAGTGAAGGCAGTGAGAAATAGCAAAGAATTTGGATGTTCCTTGGAAATACAAGTGTTATTTGGAAAGTAATAGATACAAGTAATATGTTAAAAAGAGGCTCAGAGGGAGAGAGTACTTTCATCTGGGTGTGAGGGTCACAGCCAGAACCACTTTGTGATCTGGGAAGGCTTCTTGCAGGAGGAGAGGAAGTAGAGCAGGGAAGAGTAAGAGGACAGCCTGCTGGAGGAAACGGTGAGCAGACACATGGCAGAGGGAAGGCAGGTGACACTCTTCAGCACCAGTGAATAAACCTTTGGCTGAAGGGTAAGAAAGAAGTGGGAGAATAAATAGGAAATAAGACTGGTGGTGCTCCTCAGCGTCAGGCAAGGACTTTGACTCCTGTTTTATAGATGCAGGAGAGTCACTGAAACCTTTTGAGCAGGAGTTGTAATCGGCTCAGAGCTGAGCTTCTGGATAGAGCCACATCAAGGGTTGACTGGAGTGTGGTGGGCGCCAGGATACTTTGAGGTTGCTGCAGTAGCGCAGCCGGGAGGCCACGAGGCCTTGGGCAGAGGAAGTGGCCGTCAGAGTGGAGAGGTGAGAGAGGTGGGGGGCAGGAGAATCCACGGAACTTGGCCGATGACTGGGATTTGGAGGATTTAAAAAGGAGTCGAAAGCTCTTTCGGGTGTTGGGTAAGATGGTGGCACCTTCAGCAGAAGCAGGTCAGGCAGGAAGATGAGCTGGCTGGAGGGAGGCAGGGAGGTTTCGAGCAGGGGTTCTTAACCAGTGGCCCGTGAGCTTGAATTGAAATGCAAAAATACGTTATTCTTGTGTGGACATGTTAGCGTGTGATATACTTATTAAATAATAGTATAGTGTGGACTTAGGAAGGGGTCTTGGTTTTTACCAGATGGGCAGAGGTGTCCGTGGAACAAAAAAGGTTTAGAACCGCTGGTTTGGATCATCCTCCTAAATTAAAAACATCAGTTATTTTGCTTGGTTGATCATATACAATGCTTAGCATATTGCTGCACTTAGTAGGCCCTCTGAAAATATTTGCAGTTTGATTATATATTTGAGTTTATTATTAATCAGTGGACCTTCAGATCTGCCTGGCCTGGTTTAGATTAGATTAGAGAAGTTAAGTACAGTGTAAACTCCTAAAAGGCACAGCCCATGACTTCTCTGATCCTAACCCTGAGTAACTTTGAACAATTCCAAAGTAGCAGAAGAATTGAGAGACGAGTACAGCAGTGATCTCCCTTCACGTCGATGGGCCTCGGGTTAAAAGCTGTGTATGTTACCCTTAGGTACTCACTTAGCTGAATTACTTGAATGTAAACTGCAGGCACCACGGCATTTCAGCATTCTTAGGTCTAAGCACACTGACGTGGAGGTGGGCTGCTGGGAAACCCGGGTGCTTTGGGAGCCCATGTTAGATTCGAAAGTTTGGGTGGTAGGTAAAGTGCGTGAGATTGCCAAGGGGCAGAGGAAGGCTGAGAACGGTGCTCTGAGGGGCCCACAAACGAAGCCTGGGGAAAGGAGGAGGACCTCCTCCTAGCCTGGGGAAAGGAGGAGGACCTCCAGGAGGAAGCGGCTGAGCAGGAGAGCCACGAGGTCCTGAAAGCCCTGAGGGGCAGGGCAAGGGAATGTTCTCTTTGCTCCTTCAAGGGAAAGAAATCTTGAGTATGCTCTGCAGGCTGAGAGAAGCAAGTAGAGAGGAAAGAATGAAATGCGAGAGGGAGGTGCAATGCGAGAGGGAGGTGCGTGTTTTAAACTCCACCTTAGAGAGGGAGGTAGAATGTGGACCTGAGGCCGTCAGTGGAGAGTATATGCTTAGGACGGTTGGTAACCTGGAACTTGGAAAGAGTGACAGTTTCCTAGAGTATTTTTGGTGCTTGAGTAGCACTCCAGCTGCTTGTGTAGAACTAAAGAGGAGTAGCATCTGCCCCAGGTTATTCCGTTCTTTCTTTCCCTGTAGACTTTAAATTCCTTGAGAGCAGGAATTACGTGTTTGCACACCCATAGTGTCCAAGAATGGGTAAATAAACGGTATATATTTGTTTAGTTAAAACACAAACAGAAAAACTTAATTTGGGTCTATGCTTTGATAGAACGTCTTCATTACCCTCTCCAGAAAATAATGGAAAGAGCGGAGAAATCATAGCATTTTGCAGCTGTCTGTTGCTGGCAGTCTGTCTCAGTTGGCACTAGTTTTGGCAATTTTCAGTTTTCCAGAAGGATTTCAGTGTGATACAGAAAACTCTTCTGCAGGCAGAATTGAGAAGATTTATCAAGGAAATATCAGCACCTCTCCACCTCTGATTTGCATATTTGGTTTTCTGAGATCCCGGCCACAAGTGAACACGGGTCCTGCTGGGGTGTCAGGTTTGCCTTCCCGGGGAAGTCCCCCAAGTCGTAAAGCTGTCCCACGTAGCTGGTCATGGTTAGTGACGGCGGCACCCGTCGGAGACATCTGACCCCTTCCCCAGTGGGGCGAAGCAGCGTTTCATAATAAGCCCATTCTTGTTCAGCCTCGCTGTGCTGGCCATGCTCTGAAGGGAAGCAGATGACCTAGTGACCGTGTCAGAGTACGCTTCTGATCCTCCGGGAGCCGCTGCCTCTGCTGGCTAAGAGGCGCGTCCCGGCCCTCCAGCCGTAGTGCAGGACTGCTGCGTGCGCGGCCCTCCTCCTGGAACATGTGCAAGTGCTTCTGTCTTGAGTTGCAGGGTCCAAGATACACTACAGAGGGGATAAACTGGTCGAAGGCCGGTGCTGGCCGAGCCCGGTCGGGAAAGTCCTACACAAAGCCCGAGATTTTCGTAAAAACTGAAAGCTGTTCCTGGGTTTTACTATTTGGACAGCATAACTGTTCGCTAATATTTTAAAGCGGTCAAAAACCAAATTCTGTCTCTTTCCTAAAGAAGGGTGCAGACCTGAGCATGACAGAATAAAGTGAAATGCCAGTCTAAAATAAAGGACTAGCATGATCCAGCTCTTCACATTCAGAAGAGATCTTGCCACAGGTGTCCCACCTGGCTTGTCTGTAGTAACCTGTGTCAGAACTAAATTTTAAATAGTAATAATTAACAGAGAGATCCTGGTAGGATCTGTCAGCATCGGAATGATCATTATGTGTAATACCTGGACATTGGGCATTTCTGTCTACTGAAATTGATAGACGCAGTGTTGGATGAACACTAGTAGGCTTCACAGAAAAAGACACCGAAGCACATTTTCAGACAGCAGTAGATGGAGCAGCTTGGAGTGATCTTACTTGGGGAAAAGTTTGAGGTGTGCAGCCCAGAAAGCCAGGCTGAGGCTCAGGGAGCAGTGCTGTACAAGAGTGACAGCAGCACCAGTAAGTCAGATCATGTTAATTCATTTAAAATAGCGTCTGCTCACCCAGCATTGCTATACGGGGGACCAAAAAAATGGACCTGCCTCTGACCTATAGAACTTGGATTTTAGTAGTTAATAAACACAGCAACCAAGTAAAAAGGGTTATTAGTAACTACAAGTTGTGTTGGTTCGGTGATGGAGAGTACCTGGGGTATTACTTAGAGACAGCTTCCCTGAGAAGACATTTGGGCAGTGACCTGAAAGATGAGAAGGGAAGGATTAGCCTTGTGAAAAGCCTGGAAAGAGCATCCCAGAGGGAAGCACCGACCCCAAATCCACCCTCCCCCAGGTGAGCGGAGCCGGGCGTGCCTTCACGGTTTTAGAGCAAGGAAGTGACACTCTTCAGTAATGATGTAAAAGCCTTTTCTACTTTCTCAGCTGGGAAATAACTGGGAGGAAGGCAAGAGTGGAAGAAGGGAGACTAGACAGGAGGGTATTGCTCTAGTCCGGGCAACTGGGGTTAAGGTGGTAGCAGTGGAGCTGGAGTTAGAACACCTGCACCTGTCGATAGATTGCCTTTGAGAGACGAGGGAAAGGAACAGGGATGACTCCAAGTTTCTGTGTAATGGTGGTGATGGTTTACTGATAGGTCAGGGACTGAGACAGGAACCTGGGTGTGTGTGCGTGTGCACGTGCATGTGTGTGTGTAGGGGTGCTGGAGGGTAGAAAACAGGTCCTTTTTAGATGAATTAGGTTTGAGATAGATGCCCCTGAGGCATGCAAATGAAGGTGTCACATGCAAGTTAGAGGTAGTTGGAATTCAGGAATATTTTGAGCTCAAGATAACGTTTATATTTGGGAGTCATCAGCATACAGAGGCTCTTGAATGTCTTGGGAATGCCTTCGGAGAGGACCCAGAAGGACCCTTTGGGCATTTAGAGAGTCTGTAGATGAGGGGAAGCTAGCCACAGAGTCCTGGATATGGAAAGGGGGAATTAACAGGGTTGTGTCAGAAAGCAGGGAGCGGAAAACATTTTGAAAAAGAGTGACCATCAATCCTGAAATGATTATTTGAGGTGGAAAAGGAGGACCGGCAAGTAGTCATTGGATTTTACGACTTGAACTTGATTAGTGGCTGTCACAAAAGCAAATTCAATCTAAAAGGGATGGTGCAAGAGGGGAGGATTTTCAAGAAGGAGTAGCTGTTTATTTGTGTTACTCTTTCTTTTTGGAGGATTTCATTGTATTTATTCCAGGCAGTGATTTGGTATTATCTCATTTCATTTTTTAAAAGATTTTATTTAGTTCTCCCCACCCCTTCGTTTTTTTGGTTTTTTTTTTTTTTAGGAGGCACCGGGAGCCAAACCTGGGGTCTCCCATGTGGGAGGGAGGTATCTAATCACTTGCCACCTCCTCTCCCTGCTTTGTTGTGTCTCTCATTATGTTTCCTCCATGTGTCTGTTGTTGCATCAGCTCGCTCTCATCTTCTCCAGGAAGCACGGGGAGCCACACCTGGGACTTCCCTTGTGGTAGGCAGGAGCTCAATCCGCTTGAACCACATTCACTCCCCTCATTATTACATTTTTAGGGCATAATTTCTTTGCACTGTGTATATTTTTCTGGGGAGGCCTATCATTTGTGATGAGGTCTCAGGATTTTTTTATGCCTCTTCCACCACCACCCCCTAAAAGTTAGCCTCTGCTTTATTTGTTTCAAGTCCTTTGTAATCTTAGTGGTTAATATTGTAGTATGGATATCAAAAGTAAATAGTTTGGGTTTATATATGACATCTTGGTGAATCCCTTTTACAGGTTTTATTTTGAAATATTGGGCAGCGTGCAGATTGGAAATTCAGTAAATTGTTGCCATCCTTAAAACATTTTTACATGCTTTGATTTGCATCCACCTGTTGTACTCTGTTCAAACTATGAATGCATTAGAATGAAGGGGTACATATGTTTAATTTTAACATAGCGTAAGTTATATTAAATATTTTTCATCCTTCTAAGATTAGCTTTATGTTAATACTTTAAATTGAATGTACCTGGAACTCTTAAAGCCTCAGATAAATATCTTTCTAATCATTTACCACATCTTTTTTTTTTTTTTTTAGGTACAGGGGCCGGGGATTGAATATGAGACCTCATATGTGGGAAGTTTGGCTCCCCTGAGTTGATTTTTGTCTGTGTTTGTTGGTTTGTTTGTTTTTAGGAGGTCCTGGAGATCAAACCCAGGACCTCATATGTGGGAAGCAGGTGCTCGACTGCTTGAACTACATCCGCTCCCCCAGTTACTTCTTTTTTTTATGAGATTTATTCCACAATTCCCCTCCCAACCCCTCACCCCGTTCCCCCTCTGGTCTGCTCTCTGTGTCCATTTGCTGTGTGTTCTTTGCCTGTATTCTCATTAGGCAGCTCCGGGAACCGATCCTGGGACCTTCCAGAGTGGGAGAGAGGCAGTTACTCTCTTGTGCCACCTCAGCTCCCTGTTCTGCTATGTCTTCTTATTTTCTGTCCTCTCTGTCCCCCCTTGCGTCACCTTGCTGTGCCAGCTCTCAGCTTTGGCTGGCTCTCCTGCGCTGGGTGGCATTCCCACACAGGGCAGCACTCCTGCACAGGGTGGCATTCCAGAGTGGGCCAGCTCGCCGCGTGGGCAGCCTGCCCTCACCAGGAGGCCCTGAGCATCGAACCCTGGACCTCCTATATGGTAGACAGGAGCACAGTTTGTTGAGCCTCATCCGGTTCCCCTCAATCACTTCTTAATTTGCTTCAGATTCTCCTGGGTACTCTTGTTCCTACTTAACTTGACTAATTGAAGTCCCTTTTGCTAAGATTGATCCAGATGCAGGCTTGTAACTTACATACTTTAAGCTAGGGGCCAGTAAGATACTAGAGTCATTGTTGAATACAGTTGACAATTGCATCTTAGAAAATGTCCCACGGTACAAATGTTTATCTCAGTACTTCCCATCAGAGCAGTATGTACATAGTAGCTTGTGCATAAAAATTCAGATACTGGATTCCCATTCAAATTTAGGGTTGGGAGGAAATATTGCATAAACATCCTAAGTGAGGGAATGGTGTCTTTTTATCACAAAAGTTCTCAATCCAGGTGTGACATTTTTAATAGTCTCAAAAACATGGTGTATTAAGAGCAGGCATAGCTAAGTGGCTGAGCACAGGCTTTACATAAATGAGGCCCTGGGTTCAATCCCTGGTATCAAGTTTAAAAAATGGTATCTTTCATTGAAATTAACTTTGTTTAGAAGTGAGTTCTTTGGATTATACTTCATGTCGTTCACACTTTCAAAGAGTGAGCTGTTACATTCCAATATGTATTTACAGTAAATAATTGGAAGAGAAATTATTTGTAGTATCTCATCCTAAATAACTTTTATTATTTATTTGTGTCTTTTAGCTTTTTCAAATTTTTCAAATAACTTTTGCATAATGTCTAAATTAAAACTGATTAACAAAAAAGTCGTTTTTATTTCTATAACATGAAGCTTTAGACTTAGAATTCCAGTTCTGGCCGTCACTGGGTGAGATGGAGGCAGTGCAGCCAGTGGGTCATACTGTGTGCCAGCCCAGTGACACAGAGCTGTCGGAAAGCGTCGCAGGGTTCTGGGACCACTGAAGGTAGACTTAGGGAATTTTCAGACTTGGAAGACATTTTTCTTGTTCAGAATATTGGTTGGAATCGCAAGTGTTAGGAACTACTAGAGAAAAGTGAATGTTTACATATGAACCAGAGTTTTTTGGCAACATTGGAAAAAACCTTTGCTCCCCAAATAATTTAAATTTCTCCTGCCAGCGCTCACAGCCCTTCCTCAGCGGGAGTACATCTTAGTTTTTAGAGATAATTTATATGAATTGGCTTTATAAACATTTCAAAGTTCAGCAGACTTTGCTAGAACATAGAACACACTTATCCTTAAGGAAAGGAGATAATTGGATTGGTATACCTAAAAGACCCCAAAAGGAACATTTGTTTTATTACAAGCACTCAGGAGGACTTTTTTTCTATAAACATGAAAGATAATTTTCCTCTAATCTAAGTAAATATTTCCAAAAGCATGTGTTAAAGTTAAATGACTATAGTAATGTGTATACAGAGACTGGCAGTAAAGTTTGCTGTATCATCTCCTCCTCCTAGGATATGCTGATGTTTTGGCCTGTTCCTTTTTCTGAGTAATCTTCTCTGTAAAGTCCTAAGATTGCAGCACAGCTTTGTTCTTCAGTGAGACTTGTCATCCCCTGCACCTTCCAACAAAACGAAACTCTTCTTTGGAGCTTAGTTTTCTCAGATATTTTCATATTCCAAAGTGTGTTTATTACATAGCAAGCCTTGTCAAGGGGTCCGTGCCAGTCCTAAAATAAATCACATGTCTAGGATGTAGCTCTTGCTGGAAATAAAAATCCAAGTTTGTTTCCTCAACTGGATTCTGTGCAGTTACTGGAATGTCTACTGGTACATTTTATTGTGATGACTTACCTTTATATATATTGGGGGGATATTTTTTGTTGCAGTACTTGCAAGTTAAAAGACATGATTGTGAAAAAAAGTGAAAAGCTACTAACATCTTGAAGCTAAAACTTATTTCTATTATGGACATTTTGTGGCTAGGAAGGACTGGATGCCCCTTCTCTTTTTCTTTGTCCCGTTTATTGTGCGGTGTATATTGATAGTTGAATTTGTGAAGAAAAGCATCCTTTAAAGTGATGACTAGCAGAGAGAAAAGGAACAGTCATTTTATCCATTCTCTCCTTTCTCTCACCAAGTGGCTGGTTCTGACTGGTTTCTTTTTTTAAATTAAATTAAATTAAATTTGTTTACCTCTCCCCAACCCCTCACTGTTTGCAATTGCTGTGTCTATTCGTTGTCTTTGTTTCCTTAGGAGGCACCGGGAGCTGAACCCGGGACCCCTGATGTGGGAGCAAGGTGCCTAATTGCTTAAGCCACCTCCGGTCCCTACTTTGTTGTGTCTCTTGTTGTGTGTTTCCTCTTGTGTCTCTTGTTGCATCATCTTGCCGTGCCTGCCCATTGTGCCAGCTCACTGTCTTCTTTAGGAGCCACCCGGAATCACAGACCTCCTGGGTGGTTGGCGGGAGCTCAGTTGCTTGAGCCACATCTGCTTGCCTGACTGTGTTTCCTTTTCTCTTTTCATTTTTCCAGAGCCCCTCTTGAGCCCTTTCTACAGATTTGAACTTGCGAACCTGATAGTAACCCCTCCACAGCAGCCATCCTCAGTTCTCAGGCTTCTCTGATACGCTTCAGGCCCCTAGTCTGGAGGATAACGTTTGCTAATTGTCATTTCACCTGAAGGTGCATGAAAAGACCTGCTGTCCTGTTTAACTGGTCGAATCAAACCTCAGTCCTGCCATTGCCGGCTTACTTTGCGTTTTCTCTTCTGGGTGAAATCTTGATCAGTTCACCCTTGCTTTTCTGCTTTCTCCTATGCTGGTGTGCTCGTGCCTCTTATAGCCCCTCAAGAATAAAAAGGGATAGTCCCTTGGGTGGGTGAAGTTTTCTCAGAAATTTCTTCTGGCTGTACTCACGTGAAACCAGAAAATGGGTCGTCTGTACCACTCGACTTTTCAAAGAGGAGGTAAGACTGTGTGCCTCAGACTGTACGTATGAATTGTCCTGGGCCCCGACTCTGAGGCTGTGATTCATTCCCAGCGGGTATTTACCAAGTCCAGTAGGATTGTAATTATGCTCCTTGAATGACTTTTTTAAACAGACATTATACTGAACACACATCATTTGCATCGTGAGCATCATCCGTACTAATAATAGATTTTTGCGTGTTCCAGTTAAATTTTATTACTAATCTTGCAACCCTTGCTGAGTTACCAGTGACTCAGCTCAGGTGGGGGGCAGTCTCCTACCTGCCCACCTGTGCTTCTCGGCCTCAGCGGCCCTGCTCGGCTCGGTGCCCATCCTCGCTCGTTCTGTCCCTGTGGCCTTCGAAGATGTAGCTGTCATCTGCTTCTTACCACATTCAGTCGCTTACTCTAACATTATTTGGGCACTTACTCTTGTGCCTGGTGCTGAGAATACAGCCATGAGACAGTCACCGCCCCTGCTCTTACGGGACTTACACTCATACGGAAAGAGTAATTTCAGATAAAAGTACCAAGAAAACCAAGTGGGGCTAGAGCACACAGAGTGACTGGGAAGGTTGGGGCGTAGGTTGTGCCACTTTGGGCAGATGGCGCTGAATGATGACAGGGACCCAGCCACGAAAAGGGCATTTTATTTTAGGCCGAAGAGCAGCACAGTGGGGAGTGCAGCTTTGCTTGTACAAGGTCCCAAGTTCAATCCCTGGTACCTCTTGAAAAAAGAAAGGAAAAGGTTTATCTATACGATGTGAAGCCTCAAATCTGTGTGGAATGGCTAGAGAGAATACATTTCCAGTTTCCTTAATTGATTAAATGCTTCAGTAGAGTAAAAATCTATGGAACAAGAGTCAAAATATTTGGTCTAAAGGGGACTCTTAGGCCAGACACAGGTGCTATGGCCAGTAAACAGATTGGAATGGCGTGTAGTTTGAAACTTCAGTTACTAAAACTCTTTATGTTCTGATGAATATACTTAATAAAATCAGGTGTCATTCCAGCATCTTAATACACTGTCGCAGGAGGTTTTTGGGTTTCATTGATAAAAAATTACATCATTTCTTATAAAAGGGTCATTTTTCTTACAGAAGGACCGATTTCTTAGGGTTTTTTCCCATGAGCTAATAAGCAGCTACGAATTTTTTTTTTCACTTAGTGATATTGAAGAAGGTGATATTATAGAAAGTTTACACATCATTCTGAATTCTTAAGGGAGCAGGATTTTAGTGCAAAGATTGCTCAAGAGGAAACATCCCCAATAATATAAAATAACTAAAATACAGGAAAATGCAAATAATTTATATTTGACTTTGAAGTAAATTTTGGTGGTTATATTTTCAAATAGTATGAATGAGTGTGTTCAATATTCTGGATATTTACTTTATACAAAATAGTGAAGGAACAGTAGAAAAGCTTGATTTGTAATATCCTGGACAGCTCTTCAGACTTACCATACATATCTTAGCTCAGCTTTTCTTTGCTTCATTTTCTATGCTATGGGAATTTTTTAAATAGAACGCAACTTAAATAGTGATAGCAGTTAACCTTATGAATTATGTCAGGGATGTTGTTTCCATTTTACAGATGAGGAAAGAGAAGCTTAAAATGGTTGAGGACTTGCCCAGGTTCGCTGGACCCTTAGGTGGTGAAGTTAGTCTTTTGTCCTGGCCTTCAGAGTCTGCGTGCCTAACCGTCACGCTCTGCTGCTGCTTGTAGCTCCGTGAGCTGTAGACCTCACGTTTTATATTGGCAGTTAAATTTTACTCATCTCAAAACTGATTTTAGACTTAGGACAGGCTTATTTCACAATTTAGCCACTGATAACTGCTGCGCATTATTCCATCCCTGTTCCACAGCATTGGTTTGACCATCATGGCATTCCTTTCTTTAAAAATCTCAGCCTCTCATTGCTCCTAGAGTTAAAAATGCAGCATTTTTTTATATGCTGTACAAATCCCTTTATAACCTGATCCCAGATCTGCTCTGTCCTCATCTAGGCATTCCTCCCCACTGTGACTTCTCATATTCAAGCTACGCCCTAAATCGCTCCACCTCCCGCCTTCTGTCCTTGTCCTTATTTCTTGTGTCTGACGCACAGAAGATGCCTAAAAAGTTTGAATGAGTTAACGGAAAAAGCTAAAGTACAGTATTTGATTAGTAGTAGTTGTGTAAATGTGATATTTGTTTCTTTGGATATTAACATGTATCACTGGGAAATATGGTCAGTTTGAAGTGCTGAAATCAGCAAATAAGTCTCTGGTAAAAAAAATCCATTAATGCCATTTTTATATAAATTTTAATATTCATCCTTAATGCTGAAATTTAAAAATATATTTCTATATACTATATACCCAGTACTTAAAAACTTTAAATTTAACCTTAAATTACCTATGCAATGTGAGAAAATGGGATCGTTATTTGGATATTCACAAATGCTAATTGAAACAATTGCTATATTGGAGTTGCTCCATTATAGGCAGATGTAAGTTACATTGGCCATAAAATGTTGGGGTGGCAGCCACAGAAAAGGATTGAAAATTTTCTTTTGACAAAATTTCAGGCTGAGCAATAAGCGTGTGTCTGTGTTGCGTGCGTAGAACTGAGCTAGATGGTGTGGAGATAGAAAAGTGTGACGCCTTTAACATGAAAATAAAACAGCCAGTGAGGACGACACTGTATATTAAGGTTCTTTCGCAACCTAAAATAAAAATTTGTTTATAATTCTTATCCTAATTCCCTCCCCTCTAAACTTTGTCGCCGGAGTGCAGTGGTTTCCTTCGCTCCGGCCCCCATTTCCAGTCTTCTGCCTGCCCTGGCCCACCTGCGGAGGAGAAATCGCCCACCAGAGCAGCGCCCGACTTTGCATTGGCGAGGGGGGAGCTGGGAGAGACCGACTTTGCATTGGCGAGGGGGGAGCCGGGAGAGACCGAGGGGAAAGGGGAGCCAGTGGCGCTTCTGCCAGCCTGGAGAGAGGTGGGCAGGCAGCTGGAAGCAGTGCCAGGTGGGAGGCTTACAGGTGTGGGCGTCGGAGGGAGAGGCGGAGGAAAAGGACTGTGACAGGAAAGGGGTCCAGAAGAAAGGGCACGTGCTTCTTGAGTTAGAAATGGGGTCTTACTTGGTTTTCCCCACAGGCTTGGTTTCCTCCTTTGTGTAAATAGGAAACATCTGAAAGGGAAAGGAAAAGGGGGAGAGCGCCTCTGGAACCGTGAGTTTGTGACGTTAACTTGGGTTGGTGGGCTCTTCTGGGTCCTGCCGGGTTCCTGGGGAGAAGATGCCTGTGGTTTGCATTAGTTCAGACTTTTCTGTAGAGGAGCCATGGCGTTGGTGGAATCTGGGCGTTCTCCGTGCTTCCCTTCCTCTCTCCCCCCCTCCCCCCCTTTTTTATAGCCTGGTGAACTAGACACACAGGATTTTGGCTTTGGAATAATTTTAAAAGTATTTTTGGTGAGAAAATATCTCTGGAAAAATTCATGTATATGTGGTTGGTTTTTTCGTTAGTTTGTTTTGCTACCTCCTGGCCTTTTAGAATCCTGCGTTTCTTAAATTCAGGTCCCTGAGCTCTGGGCCAGGCTTCCTCCTGGCTCAGTGAGGTGTCAGTGTGCAGAGTTCAGCTTTGGAGAGTAGGCAGAGCTCACTGGTTGAGCTCCTGCTTCCCAAGTATGAGGTCCTGGGTTCAATCCCCAGTACCTCCAAAAAAAAAAAAAAGGTGGTGTTCAAATTTATGGTAAGGCCTTTACATGAAGGCTTCTTACATCGCCCAGCAAGACTGCAAGGTGGATAGAGTCTCAGTCTTTGTTTATTGGATTTAGGTTTCACAAATGCCTGTAGCCTCCATCTCTTGCCCTACTTCTACCACTCACAAAAATAAAAATTACAGATATGAAGAATTACAAAGTTTAGTTGGCAGTTTCTAAAGTGGTTTTTGACAAGCTTAAGTCACCTGTTTGAACCTAAAAGCATGTGAAAGTCCTTAGTTTTAGAGAAAATATTTGGCAATCCCATATCCGATAAGGGTTTAATATCCATCATATATAAGGAAATCACACAACTCAACAATGAAGAGGCAGACTACCCAATTAAAAGATGGGCAAAAGAATTGAAGAGACGGTTGTCCAAAGAAGAAATACAAATGGCGAAGAAACATGAAAAAAATGTTCGACACCACTGTGATTAGGGAAATGCAAATCAAAACTACAATGAGATATCATTTCACACCTATTGGACTGGCTGCTATTAAAAAGCCAGAAAGCTGTAAATGTTGGAGAGTATATGGAGAGAGAGGAACGTTCATTCGCTGTTGGTGGCAATGCAGAATGGTGCAGCCACTGTGGAGGACTGTGGGCAGTTCCTAAGGGAGGTGAATACACACTTGCCGTGGGACCTGGCAATACCACTGCTAGGTATATACCCAGAAGTGCTGAGTGCAGTGACATGAGCAGACACCTGCACACCTGTGTTCATAGCAGCGCTACTCACGAAGGCCACACTGGAGACGACCCACGTGTCCCTCAGCTGGTGAACAGATAAACTGCGGTGTATACACGCAATGGAACAGTATGCAGCTGTGAGAAGAAATGAAGTGGTGAAGCACAGGACAGCATGGGTGAACCTGGAGGACGTTATGTTGACTGAAGCAAGCCAGACGCAAAAGGACAAATAGCAAGTGATTGCACTACTATGAACTAAATATATTATGTAAACTCATGGAATTAATAATTAGAATTAGGTCACCAGAAAACAGAATGAGGGTAGAGAATGGAAAGCTGAGGGTTAATCTGTGCAGAATTGGTTAAAAGGCTGTTTGTAAATCTTTGGAAATGAAATGGTGAGAGCACATCATGGTGTTTGTAACTGGCAGTGCTATTACGTGGGTCTGACAGTGGTTGAAAGGGAAAGTCCAAGGACATGTATATTACTAGAAGGAAAGCTGAAAAATATAGTATGGCACTGTATAACAGTGAAACCTCATGGAAAATACGAATACGGGTGATACTGCCTATTTAAGACTGTTTTTAGAAAATAAAAATAGCAAACTAGAGAGAAGGAAATGAGCAGCGATGTACAGCAGGGGAAGCATAGAGAGATGAGAGGTAAGAGTTTTGTTAGGTTGGTTGGTTTTGTTTTGTATTATTACTGGAGTAATGAAAACACTCTGACGATTGAAGTGATAAATGCACAGCTGTGCGATTATAGCAGATACAATGGATTGTACACTTTGGATGGATTGTGCTTTATTAATATGTATCAATAAAATAGATTTGTTTTTTTAAAGCAGTCCTTAGGTTTAGGAAAACAACATCTCAGAAAGGGAGAGCAGAGCAGCTAAGCCCGGGGGTGGGGCAGGCTTGGCGTCGTGGGTGTTTGGAAGCGCTTCTTGAGAGAGCAGTGTGGTGCTTGGCGCTGCTTTTCTCTCCCGTAGTCCTCTCCACTCCCCTGGACGTGGAGCCTGTCCCTGCCTGGAGAGTGGCCCTGCGGCCACCGAGCTCTGGCTGTCAGGGGGGTGCAGCAGGGGCTGCCCCGCACCAGGTCAGGGGTCACGTGGAGCACCAGCAGCCGTGGGCCTCAGATCCCCGTGGGGTGGCGGGGAGGAGTGACTCATGCTTGTGGCAGTTGTCAGACTTACTGGAGTCAAGCTCTATTCCAGGGACTTTCACTCTAGAAACTCGGGTAGAGCTTGAGCCATCCCTGCTGGTGGGTGCTGTTACCCATTACGGAAGATGAAGTCAGACCTCCAGTGAAGTAACTGCTGAGCGGAGGAGCCAGACCAGGAAGCCGGGCAGTCTGGCTCGGGGCCCTGCTCTGAGCCACTCCACTTTCCAGAGAAAAGAAGTTCAGCTTGACTCTGCGCTTCTTATTCAGACTCCCATCACAGGGACCAGCAGCCTGACTGTAATGCGTTTAAATACACAGGTGAGGTTATTAAAAGGTTGTGAGAGCAGGTGTCTGATAAACCCAGGTGCTGAAATGTCCTGGGTCACAGGAACAGAAGCCAGGGGCTCTTTGCATCTCATCTTTGCTCCTCTGCAAGCGTGCTTTATTTATTTCCTCACGTCGTAGACTGCTGCTGGCTGCCCCACCGTCCGCCTTAGAGGAACATGACCACAGCCAGCAGAGAGAAACCGGTTAGATTTTCTTTGCCGGTTCTGAAACTCGTGGGTGGTGCAGGGCCGGCTTGTCGGTGTTTGGACCCGTTCGCTGTTGTGGTGATTAAAGTGTGAAAGGCTCCGAATGACACCGATATTGATAGATACTTAACATATTGGAGGCTGGTTTCTAAAGGAAGAAAGTTGATTCATTTCGCTTTTTTTCTCCTTTTTAAAAAAAGTTTTATTGTGGTAACATACACAACATAACATTTCCCCTTTTAACCACTCTCAAGTGTAGAGTTCAGTGGTGGCAGTGACATTCGCGAGTGCTCCCGCCGCCACCATCCATTACCAAAACTTTTCCCTCACCCAAACAGAAACTACCTCCCGTTGCCCGGCCCCTTCGTCAGCCTCTGGTAACTGGCCTTTGACTCTGCAGAACTCTGAGCTGGGGGAGAACAGGGACCTTCCCAGCCAGCTAGCACCAGGCTTGGCCTTTAAAGAGTAAACGCTCAGATGCTTACTGCAGGAAGGAAGGGATAAACGAATAATTTCCCTGGAAAGAGAAAACTCGGGAAAATAGAATTCCGTTTTCTGATTGTTTTCCAGGGAATGGCTTAGATACAAATAATAGTTGGACTGTTGGAATACACTGGTTAAGCAAAGGAGAAGGAACTCTTATTTTTCCTGAGGGCCAGAGACCTGTAAGAAAAACAGTTCAAGTTCAACTACCTTCTCCTTTTGTTTCCTTTTCACTGTTTCTTCCCTTTTTCCTCAGTCTCCATGGTTATCAGTACTTCCCTTTATTCTCCTTAACTCCTTTATCTCTCTTAGCATAGTATAAAATAGAGGCATTTACTTCTTTCTGTATGTTTTTTAAAATACGAGTTTTGTGTTGCCTGTTGCTAATCCAAAAATATGAGTCTTGTATGGCATATGCCTCCCTTGAAATTAAACCATCTAGGAGTTATAAATAAAGAAGAATATAGGGGAGTAGATGTGGCTCAAGCAGTTGTTTCCCACATGGGAGGTCCCAGGTTCAGTTCCCCGTGTCTCCTAAAAACAAAAGCAAACAACAAGCAAACAAACGCAAAAAGCAACTCAGAGGAGGTGATTGGCTCAGTGGAAGAGGCCACGGTCCCACATACGGAGTCCCAGGTTCAGTCCCCAGCCCTGGCACCTCACAAAAAAGAAAAGAAAAGAATTCATTAGACTCTTCCACTAGGGCACCTTTGGGAGCAGCTTTATGAATTAATTTGATTTAGTTTATTATTTTTTAATTTATTATTTTAGATCATTGTTTTCCTTCATTTTTAGAATATTAATGCAGAGTTAGGTTGGATGATACAAATAAACAACGATAAACAAAAACACATGAAATCTGAAAGCCGTCCTGAAGCAGTTAAGAATTAAATTTAATGCTGATGAGAAGGATGTTGGAAGGCAGTGGCAACATTAGCAAAGCTAGAGGGAGGATTGTTTCTTGTATTTTACAGCAAAGTTTGTGTAAAGAATTTCAACCTGACAATGAAGAAATGAGTTTGATAAATAAGATGCCAAAGTTTTGTATCAGAAAGTTTCTGCTTTTGGTAGATTGGTCAGTTAAGTTACCTCTTGGTCCATTTTTGGAATGTTTTTGGCGTGACTTTTGTTAAGCTTTATAGCTCATTCGTGAACCACTCGTAGCATCGTTATTACGTGGCCATGGGGTTATCCTTGCTGTCCTGAGAGCCTGGATATGAGTCTCTCCAACGTGGGTTCACATCTGAGCGTCTCCTCTTAATCGCCCTTAGCCGTGAGCATCCCTTAACCTCTCTGCCTTATTTCCTTGTCCATAGAGCAGGGAAAAGTCCCATCAATAGAATGTCCTTAACTCCTTTTCTACTAGTTAGCTTTGACTGAGTTTGTCATAACTGGCTTTTTTCGGGCGGTACTGGGGATTGAACTCGAACCCTCAACCACTCGAGCTATACCTGCTCCACTCATAACTTTTTAAGGCCAGTCAGTATGTCTTTGCCTAATACGTAAGCAGAAAAACAGGACAGGGACTGTAACTATTTCTTTTTAAATGTTGTAACTTTGCATTACATGAGGTGGACATATTTCAGAAACTCAGTTTTTGGGGGGAGTAACCATGGGCAGGTGTAGCTGGCTTCGCGTTCCCTAAGCCTTTGACTTGGTTCCAGTCTCTTAAAACTTTTAAAATGGGGGCCGGGGGGAGGGTACACAGCGCCCTTGCACTTTCCCCTAAGTTACGGAAAGTGTTTTTAAAATTGACTTCATATTGAATTTTATTTTGAGATTTGTGGTATTCCCTGGTATGTATAAAAATTAGTGTGAGAAATCACTGTTTCAACTGATAATGTTTAAAATCTAGGAAAAGCATATAGAAAATAAGTACTGGACCAGTTGTATAATGTTTTAACATTTTCAGGTTTTACTTATTAGTAAACCTGTCTGGTTACTTGAAGTAATCCTTTAAAGCAATCTGGTATTGTGTTAACATTTAATAGCGGTGCTCCTGGACCCTGGCTGCTATCTCAGTTACGTCTAGTGTTTTGTAAAAAATACAGAGCCCAGGGCCCCACCCCACTGAGTCATCCTCCAAGGGGAGGCCCAGGCATCTGCATTAAAGCAAAACTCAGAAGCCAGTAAGAGCCAAGGCGTTGATGCGTGTTTTGCATACAGTATGCCTCTGGCCCTATTTTTTATGCTTTTATGATATGTAATCATAAATTATTTAAACAGTAAGAAGTCATTCAATTTTTGAAACACTCTTCCTTTTTAAGACTTCGTAAATAAAACCTCTGGGTAAAGATGAGTGTGGCTGCATCAATTTGTAGATGACTGTTTGGAGAACCCTCGTGAATTGAAACTGCATTACATTTCACTGTGTTATCCTGTGGATAATGTATAGAAATAATCTTTGAAATAAAAGATTCATTTCAACACATAGTAGCTTTATACTTAACAGGTGCTAGGAAAAAACAGGTGACCAGTGGGTCAGCAGCTCTTTCCTTTGAGTGGCTTATAACCTGTTTTCAGTTGCTTTTATGATTGAGTTACAGCACGTACAGATAGATACTTCAGAAAATGTTTATGTTAAAACGGGCCTTTTGGGACAAGAGCTGTTTAAGATATAAATGAAATACATTGAAACGGCAAGAAGCTAAAGTGTTTCAAAATCTTGTGAAGAAATCCTTAGAACAGTTTTTATGACTAAAATAAAAATATCTAAAATGAATGTCCAGCTAATAAAATTAGCCATCTGTTCATGGAATTAAAGAAATAACTGATCTAATGTTACTTAGAATTTCTCATTTGATTTCTTGCTCACAAGTTTTCACTTACATTGCATTCACCCATTTAATGTCAGCTGTCTGTCTCCCACGTGCCAGGTGCCCCGCTGGGGAATGCAGGTAAATAGGACTCCCAGGTCGCGTCTCCTGGAGCCCGGGGAGGGAGGGATGCTAAACAGGAAGTGGCAGGGCTCCCAGCGTCACTGCGAAAAGCCACCAGGTGCTTCTGTTCTAGGGATCAGTGTGACAGCACTTTTGTTCGTTCTCCAAAAGAAACGATACTGGCTTTTCTTGGAAAGTTAAGAGCTGAGAGGGAACCTGATCTGGTTCAATTCCTCATTTTACAAAGGAGAACATTCAGATCCCAGGAAGTGATGTGACTTTCCTAAAATGGCACAGCTGAAGACTGGTGTGGGGTTTTCGGACTCCTCACCAGTTATCCTCTTCTCCCCTGCCCACTGGGTGGAGCGGCATGGCAAGCAGGACAAGAACTTTCCTCCAGCAAACCTTCACTGATCTCCCACTTTTGGCCCTTTTTGTGCCTGATGCAGGCATAACTCAAAATGAAGACGATAAAGCCCTTATCATTATCAAGCAGTTCACAGTCTAGTCTGAAAAGACTGGCAGTTTGAAGGGGAAGAAACTGTAAATGAGAGGTTTATCTTATCGCTGGAGGTGGAGGTTCTGCGAGGAGCCTGTGTAAAATCCTAGCTCCCATGAAATAGCTCTGCCATTTCAGGGAGAAACCCAAGTCTGTACCTGGGTTTCCTCATCTGTAAAATGGGGCTGATACCTGTCTGATAGGGGTTTTGGGTTTGTTTGTTTTTTTAAGCGTTACAGAAGATTGAACCAGGACCTCGTACATGGGAAGCAGGTGCTTAACCACTGAGCTACATCTGCTCTCCCCTCATAGGGTTTTTAGGATTTAAAAATGTGTTGTATGTAAAGCACTTGGCATAGTGCCTGGCAGGCAGTAAGCACTCAATACATAGTAGGTACCACAACTGTAAATATGTATCACTTTTTAAAAAGTGATCATTTTCTGTCAACCCCAGTTCTGAAGAGGAGAAAATTGAAGAATCAGGAGGTTCAGTAATTTGCCAAACCAGAAGTTTGGGAGCCAGGATTTCAACCCAGGGTGTCTGGCCCTGGAGCTGTGCTCTTAGTTTCTGGTCCGCCCTTAAATGAGCCGCTGCTTCTCGTCCCGCCTGGCCAGTGTCTGCCTGAGTGCCCTGGTCAGATGTGGGGTCAGAACTGCAGGGTGTGTCCCAACCCATCACCAGCATCAGAAAACCCCTCAAAATCGTAAGCATCCCACAGTATTGCTGTCTCAAAGAGATAGTAACGTATTCACTGAAATATTGGCAATACGTTTGCTTTCTCCTGAAGAGAAGAAGGACTAAATTTAGGGAGTGTTACCTGCTTCATCAGCCATTGGCCGATCCCAACATGAAATTCAAAGGATTTGTGATATGCTAAAACTACACGTTCCTTACCGCATTTTATAAAGCTTTGGACCTAGTGTTAGTTTTGTTTTGTTTTGATTTTTTGTCTTGATTATTTTTTTTTTTAATGTGAAAGAAGATTTTTATTTTTTGTTTTATAGGCAGTTCCAGGGATTTTGAACCCGGGACCTTGTACATGAGAAGCAGGTTCAGTCACTGAGCTACACCCGCTCCCCTTGTCTTGTTTTTAATTAATGGAGGAGCTATGTGGGAGAACGGCTTGTTTAAATAAGCAACATTTTTACCAACCTCACTCTTTTGAGATACCTTTGACATGAAATAGCATAGAGTATATATCTAAACTAGAAGATAGACCCTGATAATATGGAGGTTGTGGAATTATAAATCCTTGTGCTCTTGAAAATCCCTTTCATTCTGCCTGTCCACTAATTAATATGGCATATTAGTTTAGGTTGATACTGTTAAGTCCCTGCAGGATAAGTAACTAATAAGTGATAGCTAATATATGACTTCTAGTATATTTATATGGGTTTATTTTCAGGCAGCATATAGTTGGGACTTCTTTTTTTTTTTCCAATTTGACAATCTATCATTAAATTGAACTGCTTGGAGCACTTAGGTTTAATGTTATTTTTATGGTTGGGTTTAAATCTCCCGTCTTACTATTTGTTTTCTTTTATCCCATTTGTTCTTTAATTATCTTTCCTTTTTTCAAGTCTTTTTTTTGGATTGAGGTGGGTTTTTTTAAATTACCCTATATTATTGTTATTATTATTTTAAGGATTTATCTCCCTCCACCCACCCCCCCATTGTCTGCTCTTTTGTGTGTCCATTCCCTGTGTTCTTCTGTGTCTCTCTTTGTTGCATCATCTTGCTGCGTCAGCTCTCTGTGTGCGGTGCCACTCCCGGGCGGGCTGTGCTTTTTTCGCACGGGGCGGCTCTCCTTATGGGGCGTGCTGTGCTCCCTTGCGCATGGGGCTCCCCTATGCAGGGGACACCCCTGTAGGGCACGGCACTCCTTGCGTGTGGCAGCACTGTGTGTGAGCTAGCTCACCACATGGGCCAGGAGGCCCTGAGTTCGAGTTCTGGACCTCCTATATGGTAGGCAAATACTCTATCAGTTGAGCCACATCTGCTTCCCCTATCTTATATTCTTTGGATTATTAGCTATATCATTTGTTTGGTTTTTTAGTGGTTGCCTTAGAGGTATTTTTTGTTTGTTTGTTTTTCCTTTTTAAAAATAATTTAGGAAGCAGATATAGCTCAAGTGGCTGAGTGAGAGTGGCCTGAAGTTTGGTCCCTGGTACTGCAAAAGGAAACAAAAAATTGAAGTATTTCACTCACACGTGAACATACATAAACATGAAGTATACAGCAAAAGTGGTGAACTTAGAAAGCAAACATGCATAACATCATACAGGGCTCCCATACATCACCCACCACCAACACCTTGCTTTGTTGTGAGTTTATAGACTACATCTTTAACTTACCAGTCTGTCTGCAAGTGATATCATACCCCTGCACCTGTAGCGTAAGACCCTTCAGCAGTCCCTCCTTCAAAATTTGCGCTCCATTTCTCCCTCCCCTCCCAGCCTTTGTGCTCTTGTTGTTATTTTGTTTCTACATGTGCTGTATACTCTACATTACATTGTGACTATTTTTTGCTTTAAACAATTATATTATTTTTAAAGAGCTTTAAGAAATAGGAAAAAAAATTATATTTCCCATAAATTCGTTACCAGTTCTGGTGTGGTTTATTCCTTTGTGTATACAGATCCACATCTCCACCTGTTTATCATTTTCCGTTGCCTGAGGGACTTCCTTTAACATTTCTTGCAGTCAGGTCTGCTCGCGATGTGTTTTTATTTTGCTGCTGTTTTTGAAACATTTTTGCTGGGTATGGAATTCTTAGTTGACCGTTTTGGTTTTTTCCTCCAGGACTTAAGGTGTTGCTCACTGTCTTCTGGCTTGCGTGGTTTCCAGAGAGAGCCCGCCGTCACCTCTGTCTTGTGCCGCTGTGTAATGCGCCTTCCTCCCCGCCTTCCCTGCTGGCACGTCCACCGTCTCCCCTGGATCGCTGGTTTAGAGCAGTGTGATTACGATGTGCCTTGGCACAACCTTGCCTTCAGGCTCCCTGTGCTTGGGGGTGCAGCTTCTCAGATCTGTGGACTTAGAGTTCTCATCCGCTTTGGAAATTTGGGGGCCGTTAATTTCTTCAGCTATTTTTTCTGACCCCTCCCCTTTTGTATCTTAGTTTGCAGTTCTCCTGCAGCTGGCTGCTGCACTGTTTGTGTCTCCCCACCACCCCCTCCCCCAGGTACATGGGACTTGTATAGTATTTTCGGTAGTGCCAAAGCTAACATCTCACTAAATTATTGATAATACCCTTGAACCTTTTTTAAAAATTTTATTGTGGTAACATATGTACCATAAAATTGCTCATCTTAACCATTTTCAAGTGTACAATCTATTGACTTTTTAAGTCTTTTTTCAGTTTCATTTTGAACAGTTTGTTGCTTTGTTTTCAGATTTATTAATGTTTTCTTCTGTAGCATCTACAACATGATGTTAGTCCCATCCACTGTAATTTTTAAAAATCACAGTATTTTTCACACCTAAAAGTTTGATTTGGGCCTTTTTATAATTCCTATGGTGGTACTTAACATGCTCGTGCAGCCACCGTCGCGCTGAGCTTCTGGAGTATACTTACGACAACTCTTCACTGTTCTGTCCACTCTTGGTGTCATATCTGCATCTGTTTTCTGTTGTTTGGTTTTTTCCCTCAAGATTTTCAGTCTCCTTTCCATGTCCGTTAAATATTTTTATTGGCTATCAGACGTTGTGAAAATTACCTTTTTGAGGGCTAGGTATTCTTGTATTCCTGAAAATATTTTTGGACTTTGTTCTGGAATGCAGTTATTTGGGTATTGTACATTATGCCCCATAAATTACAAGGTCTTCCTCTATGTCTGGGGAGAGCACAAGCTGTTCCCAGCCCTGTGTGAGCCCTGGGGATTATTCTCTGTTCCTTCTGGGTGCTGCTTTTCCCTGCGTCCAGAGTGTTCTCTCCTGCTCGACTGGTAGGTACTTAGCCCCACAGATCTGTGTGGCTCGCTTTAGCAAACTCCAGCCACCTGTCTCTCCCTCTGCACCACAGGGGCAATTCTAGGGCTCGTTGGGTTTGTTTTTCCTTTCTCAGGGATCACTGCCCTGCACTGCCTGGTGTCCAGTGTCTGGAGATTTTTGTTTCATGTATTTAGTCCTTTTTCTTTTTGTAAGGTGGTTTAAGGTTGTAGGGTCAGTTTGGTTAGTTCGGACAGAGCAGAAGTGACTTAAAGGGCCCATGGCTTTTTTTCTTTTTGGTAAATTAGTCATTAGAAAACACGACTTTCATGTTATTCCAGCTCTTGTACATTTATAATGATAACATTTACTTTTAGAAATGTGGATGAAGATAGAAAAGATATAAGGGATTATTGGATTATTTCCATAATGAGTGAGGAAATGAAATTAAGCTCATCCTAAATGGCTTATGTTTCAAATATTATCTGCTTTAAATGAGTAAGAGTTAGATTTTATTGAAAATTCATCCTGACGTTTGGAGACTGCTACTCTTTCTGTACTTTGCAATTAGAATGTTAATTCTAGGCTATTTCTTTAGAATAGGCTTCTTTTTTTTTTTCCTGTTATTGATTCAGGATTAGGTGTGCTTTGAGTACATATTAATTCTAATACAATTACAGGTCAGGTCACATGTGAAGAATATTTACAGTGTATGTGTTGGTTATAGTAGGATTTATAATGGCCACATTGTCAGAGATTACATTTCTCATTTCCACAAATCATGTTGGACTTGCAAATGAGAAATGTTCTTAGTGTAATAGGGAGAAAATAAAGATGAATACTTTAATTCATCCTTCACACCTTTTCATTTTTAAAAATGGCCTTTTCCATCAGTGCCATTCAACAAGTTCTGGGATTCTGGAGCCACATTTGTAGTCAACATTAACAACAACAAAAATCCCAACAAAACAGAAACACACGACTCCTTCCTTTGAGTGTCGTATTCTGATGCAGACATGTGAAATCCTATGGGTTGGAGAGTGAAAGAGCCACGTGCAGCGAGGAGTCCCAGTTTTCATATCATCGTCCTGGATCTTGTTGCTTTGTAGAAGAGTGGTGGGCGGTAGGTGGCTTGGAGTTCCGGTACGAGAGTGACTGAGGTGCTCTTGGTGGGAGGTGGCAGGGTTACTGCTGTTGGAGAACAAAATAGAAGTTAGCAGGAGTTTTGTTTTAAAAACTTTAGGCATGCTTGGATTATCCCAGTGACTGTTACACTGGAAATGTAAAATGCAGAAAATGCATTTACCTTAAAACATGTACTGTAACTAGATAAGCATATTATGGTATAACTTAATTTGACAGAATGGATGGTAAATCGCAGACTTTATGTTGAGATAAGGTAAGAAAATAGATTCGAAGTATTTCATAACCTGTTAAGCTTTTTTGGTTTTTATTTCCATCTTTAGAATATGCCTCTTTTTTTCAGTTATCTTATATTTACTTTAAATAACACTATTTCGTCGTAAGCAAGATGTTGAGGCAAAAGATGTTTTAAGGCCTCTTTTGTAATGTGAACTGAATTCGGTGTTTGAGAAAGTAAGTCTTAAGTCTCTTATATAAGTTACAAGTATATTTTTAGATTTTTTTTTTTTTTTTTGAGTTTTGATCCTTGAACTTATACATAAGATTTTATGTTCTTTGAGGGAATGAAGATTCCTCATTGTAGAACACCGAATGGAATGGACAGAAAGCACCTAGCTGGACTCTTCTGGAATAGATGCGCAGAAGCGCAGTATTTCCTGAGTGAAGTCTGGGGGCTGCTAGGCACCAAGTCTTTGGTCTGCCTTTCAGACTGTGAGGTATGACCTAAGTCCTACGACTTCGACGGAGGGTAGTGGCTTGGTTTATTTGAATAAAGAACCCTTCAGTAGTATGGTTATGGTAGTTACAGTACAACTTTATCCCATAACCTGTACTGTGTACTACTGGGTCTCATGGAAAACATACTCTCTCTGTTGCAGCAGTATATAGTACGATTATTTAGTATAAAACTGGTATTCTGGCAGGAGTGCAGTAGGAAGACAATTCTTCAGAATTCCCAGATTAAAACAGACTTTCTTGGGCAATGGTTTGTGGCGACAGACCAGGATTTGCTGGGGGGAGGGAGGGCCCTTAGGTTCCGCCACCCCTTGACTTAGTCCCTGTCGTTAGGAGGGTAATGCCGGGGGTTTTTACCGTACGCGATGCAGCTCATAGCATAGTTCCTAGTATATAGTAGGCATTAAATAATTGATTGGCATTCTGAACTGTGCTGGATACTTTGTTATAAATAAAAATGAATCAGGGTCACTGTGTGGCATGACTTTGGGGCAACATTGACTTAATGACAATGTAGCCGTTTTCGGTTTTGAGTTTGCCTACATAAAGTTGGCTTAAATCTTTGGTGCCTGCTGCTGTTAGAATAGAATAGAATGGTATTTGAACAGAATAGGTGTATTGAGTTTTCTTAACACATCATCAACTCTCAGTAAGTGATACCTGCCTTCCAGTCCCTTCCCCCTGCTTTTCCAGTCCTTTCCCCCTGCTGGTTGGTTTTGCTTTATTTTGGTTTTGTTTTGTTGCTGTTTTATTTAATAAAGCGTTATTTTTCCAAATGTACAGTTGGTTGGACCTGTTTACGCATCTTCTCCAGCAGCTGGAGCATCTCTACCTTGGTGTTTCTGGTATAACTCCTTGAGCTCTGTGTTTAGAAGCCGGCCTGATGAGTCCTTTACTGAGCAGCTCCTGCAGGGCTGCCCTGGCCAGGGAACGGCGAATCTGCAGGCTCCCAGAGAACTGCAGGAGCGATGCTGGTAGCTGGGGCCTTCTTGACAGATTCTTGTAGGTGGCTTTGTCTGACAAGACTGAGTTATCGAGCTCGCCTGGAACTTTTCCTCTGCACCACCTCCTCGTTCTGGCCCTGCCTCCGGGTTTGTTCCCTGGGCCTTTGTCTTTCTTTCTTGGCCGACTTCCCGGCATCCTTCTTCTGCTCGTCCTTGGGCGCATCGGGAGCCCAGGCAGCAGCTGCAGCCCCGGCGGCCTTGCTAAGACGTCGCTTTTGCTGAGACGGGCACCCTTGCTGCTCCACAGGGCCTTTGTGTCGGGAGCGCCGGGAGTGTCTTCTCCACCGTGGTCGTTCAGTAACCTTGGGGCAGTTAGCACTGTCGCCCGTCCACGGGCTCCATCCATCCTCACTGCCCTCCTGAGTCCTTGGTCTCAGCCAGACACTGGGATTTACATGCCGCAGGTCGAAAGCGTAATTCTCCTTTCACGCCAATGCTTTTCTTCTTTCTTTATTTCTTTAATGGTACTATTTTTTTCTGGTTACCCTAGTTACAGATATTGCTATGTTTATTTATCATTACAGTTGTACTGACTCAAGGTGTCTTCTATTTTTTTTTGGCAAACAAGCTTTGCTTTGAAAAGATTTTTTCCTGTATTACCAAAGTTAATGTTTTTTCCATCTTGTATCTTTCTTCCACCTTTTTTCCTTTTCTTTTTTATTGAGAAGTTGTGAGTTTACAAAACAGTCGAGCATACCATACGGGAGTCCCATACATTGCCCCACCACCAGCACCTTATATTGTTATGCCACATTTGTTAAAACTGATGAGAGAGCATCGTCGTAATGATACTACTATCTATAGTCCAGGACTCAGTCCTTCCACCAAAGCGACTATTAAACAGGGAGGAACTGCCTCTAACAACTATTTTGAAACTCTGGAGGCCAGAAGGACACTGTACAGCATCCAGGGAAGAGCAGAGGAAGAGGCTGGTAAACTGTGGCCAGGAGCAGCCTATTGTGCTTTCCGTGTGCAGCTCCCGGTGCCCGCCCACCACCCTCGTGGCAGACCACCGTGGGGTCCAGCCCTGCCCAGCTCACTGGTGACAGACTGGAACATGAAAATCCTCCTGCCCAAGAACCAGTGGGCATGCTGACCACTAATCGTGACTTTCGGTGAACAAATTTGGGTCGCTGGAGCCCAGTTCCGAGGGCAGACAGGAGATGGGTGGGCTGTGAAGACCTGAAGACGCTGCGCTTCCTCGGGGCCGTGGGAGCAGGTGGCTAAAGGGCTGCATTTGCTGGGCAGGCCAGCAAGCTCCGCGTTGGAGCTGCAGCTGGAGCTCTCGTCCCTTCCTGAGCACCCCCCCCCCCAGGGCTTGCTCATCTGCTCAGTGCCCCCTTTGTGGCTCCCTGCCCTGTTCTGGCTGGGAAAGACTTCTTGGGAAAGCCTTCTCCACTGCGGCCTTCTCCCAGAATTTGCCTTCAGGCATAAGCAGCTCGAGACAAGGAAAGAAGAGTGAGAACCTGAAGGGGCAGGCAGGCAGGCTGGGGCAGAGGCCTGCAGGCTTCAGGCACCTGGGGAGAGGGAGTTCGTCTCCTGGGAAACAGACAGCCAAACTCCTGTAAACAGGGGAACTCCAAAACGGCTAACAAGCAAGTAACCAGGACAAAACGGAGGCCCAGAAAGATGGAAAACCAGCAGGCGGAGGTGGCCCACGCAGTTGGGCACCCGCCTACCCCATGGGTGGTCCCAGGTTTGTTCCTGGTACCTACTAAAGAAGACCAGCAAGACAGCAAGCTGATGCAACGAAGAATAAGCACAAGGATACACAGTGAGAGACAAGCAGGAGCAGAGGTGGCTCACACCATTGGACACCTCCCTCCCATATGGGCGGTCCTAGGTTCGGTTCCTGGTGCCTCCTATAAAAAGAAGACAAGCACACAATGAACAGACACAGAGAACACACAGCGAGCGCAAAACAACCAGGGGGAGGGGGAATACATACATACATAAATAAATAAAATCTTTTAAAAATATATATATTTGTTTGTTTCTGAAAACAAATTTTATTTAAATAAGAGTTTAAATACATTACATAACATTAAAACTGAAGGGGAAAAAAACCCAAAAACCAGTTTTGATACTTCACATGGCATTGGGCAGCTGTTGCTAATAAAATGCAAGCTCTACAGCTAGCTACTTGATCAATACATCAGTTTGAATTTTGTTCCCTTGTCAAAAGTTTAACTCTGATAGAAGGTTGCCCTCACATTCTGGTGGCTCTGTTTGGACAATCTTAGCTAGGCTATTATGCCTGGTCAAAAGGAACAAAGACCTTGGTGGCTTCACCTCACTAGAGGGAAGGTGGCCTCTCTTAGCACTGCTCACCTGGTCAGCCTGGAGACACCAGGGGCTCTTTCTTTTGTTACCGAAAGGCTCCCCTCTTGTGGTACCGCTGCTGTGGCTGCCTCACCCCAACTTTTCTCAGCTCCATGGAGGGCTGGTCAGGTGGTGACATTTTCTCAGGGCAGGGAATTTTGCAGGAGGAGGACCAAAGAGCTTCTGGCCAAACATAGGCGTCCGTGATCTTGGGGACTCTGGGCGTAGCTGAAACATCACGTTATTGCTAAAAAATAATTTCTAAAGAAAGATGGAAAACCCTTCATGCTGCTTTTGCCTTGGGCAGACCTTTCAGATAGGAGGGCTGAAACTCCAGAAAAATCCTTGTCTTACCAGCTGGTTACAAAATCAAAGAAACAGACATCTCAGGAAATAAATCCCAGAATTAACCTTTTAAAGTATTAAAATGTATCGTGTGCAACAGGAGTACAAGACAGAAAAAAACAAGGGAAGCAGCTGTGGCTTAACTGACAGAGCATCCACCTACCATGTGGGAGGTCCAGGGTTCAAACTCAGGGCCTCCTGACCCGTGTGGTAAGCTGGCCCCTGTGCAGTGCTGATGCGCATAAGGAGTGCCATGCCACACGGGCACCCCTGCATAGGGGAGCCCCACGCGCAAGGAGTGCACCCCGCAAGGAGAGCCACCTCACGTGAAAAAAAAAGGTGCAGCCTGCCCAGGAGTGGCGCCACACAGATGGAGAGCTGACGCAGCAAAATGGCGCAACAAAAAGAGACAGATTCCTGGTGCTGCTGACAAGAATGCAAGTGAGCAAAGAAGAACAGACAGCAGACAGCGAACGGGGGTGGGGAAAGGGGAGTGAAATAAATAAAGTAGATCTTTTAAAAAAACGGGATGGTGGCCTATCCAAAGGAAGAGGAGAAGAATCCAGAAAATACCAAAAAAGAACAGTAAAAGGAAAAATAAATAAATGGGACCTCATCAAAATGGTGAAACTTTTGTTCCTCAAAGGACTTTATCATGAAAGTAAAATGGCAGCCTACAGAATGGGAGAAAACATTTGCAAACCACATATCCAATAAAGGTTTAACTATACAGAATATATAAAGAAATCCTTCAACTTAACAATAAAAAGACAATGCAGTTAAAAAATGGGCAAAAGACTTGAATAGATATTTCTCCAAAGAAGATACACAAATGGCCAGAAAACACCTGAAAAGATACTCAACATCATTAGCCATCAGGGAAATGCAGATCAAAACCACAGTGAGATATCATTCCATACCCTTTAGAATGGCTCCTACTAAACACATGGAAAACAACAAGTGTGAGAGGGGAAGGGGAGAACTAGGAGCGCTTATTCTTTGCTGGGGGCACTGTAAAATGATGTGGCTGCTGTGGTTGGTGGTTCCCCAGAAAGCAAAGGATAGAGCTACCATGTGACCCAGCAGTCCCACTACTTGTATATATCCAAAAAAATTGAAAGCAGGCACTCGAACTTACGTTTGCACACTGATGTTTATAGTGGCATTATTCACAGTTGCCAAAAGATGGAAGCAACCCGAGTGAGTGTCTATAAGCCAATGAATGGATAAACAAAATGTGGTATATACACACCGTGGAATATTACTTAGCCATAAAAAAAGAATGAAGTCCTGATATGTGCAGTAACATGGATGAATCTTGAAGGCATCGTGTTGGGTGAAATAAGCCAGACACAAAGGGACAAATAACTATATGAGCTTACAGATTTTGAATCAGAATAAGCAAACTCATAGAGTCCGAATCTAGAATACAGGTTACCAGGGGAATAGGGAATGGGAAGCTAAGGCTTAAAATGCACAGGGTTCCTCTTTGGAGTGATGGAAAGGTTTTGGTAATGGATGGTGGTGATCACACAACATTTTGAGTGCAGTTAGCAGCATTGATACATATCTGAATGTGATTAAAAAGGGAATGTTAGATAGTGTATATAGTAACAATAAATTTTTTTTTAAAAATCCGTGGAACTACAATAAATGAACAGTGACCCGAACTATAGACCATGGTCTATAGTTACTACCAATTATAAAAATGTGCTTTTATCACTTGTAACAAATATTCCATAGCAATGCAGTTTGTTGGTGGGGTGGTATATAGATAATCCTGTATTTTATGCATCATTCTGTAAACCCACAACTTCTTTTAAAAATAAAGCATAAAAAGTAAAAACAAACAGTACATTTCATTTGGAGATTTTTCATTAATAGAGTATAAAAATACAATTGATTTTTGTATATTGATATTGTATCCTGTAGCCTTGGCCTTGCTGGACTCATGTATTAATTTTAATAGTTTTCTAATGACTTCCTTAGCATTTTCTCTATTCAAGGTAATGTCATCTGCGAGTATAGTTTTACTTCTTCTTTTCCATAGGAATTCTTTTTTTTTCCTAGTTACTCCAGCTGACAGTTCTAGTGCAGTGTTGAATAAAAGTCACGAGAGCAAGAATGTTTGTCTTATCCCTGATCGTAGGGGGGAATCATTGTCTTTCACTGTTGAGTATGATGCTAGCATAGGTTTTTTTTGTTGTCAAAGATTTATTTTATTTCTCCCCGCCCCCTTGTGTTTTATTTGCAGTGTCTGTTCATCTTCCTTGTTTCTTTAGGAGGCATTGGGATCCGAACCCGGGACCTCTGATGTGGGAGGGAGGTGCCTAATCACTGGAGCCACCTCTGCTCCCTGCTTTATTGTGTCTCTCATTATGTTTTTCCTCCCTGCATCTCTTGTTGTGTCTTCATGTTGCATCAGCTTGCCATGCCTGATGGTCATGATAGCTCGTTGTCTTCTTTAGGAGGCACCAGGAACTTCTGCTCCCTGCTTTGTTGTATCTCTCATGTTTTTATCCTTGTGTCTCCCGTTGTGTCAGCTTGCTGTGCCTGCCCATTGTGCCAGCTCGCTGTCTTCTTTAGGAGGCACCAGGATCTGAACCAGCGACCTGTCCCATGGTAGGCAGGAGCCCAGTTGCCTGAGGCACATCCACTTCCCAGCATAGGTTTTTCAATAGTGTCTTTAAAGACTATGCCTTTTATTTTTGATGAAGCCCAGATGACCAATTTCTTTTTTTTCCTTACACGGTGTCCTAAGAAATCTTTGCCTACCCCAAGAGCACAAAGATTTTCTTTATTTTTCTAGATGTTTTACAGTTCTGGCCCTTAAATTTAGGTCTATTAATTTCGGTCCATTATTCACTTTTTTTTTTTTTTTTACAATTAAATGAGTATAATAGATACCACACTAATGAAAAGTTGAGGTGTGAGGAGTGGGGGGTGTGAGGAGTGGGGTATATAGGAACAACTTATATGTTTTAATGTAACATTGTGTGTGATCTATGTATATTTTTTTTAAAAAGATAAATATAGGAGAGTTGGCAGAGGAGAGGAGGTCCTTGTCTCATGATTTGTTTCTTGGTGAGACATACAACCCTTACATTGGCTTTGTACAATTATAACATTCAATAAAGTCTGACAGTGCTCTTCAAAAATCCCTGGAGGCCTCCGCCAGCAGCAGGCTTCGTGATCCTGTGCCACTTGTCCACCTGACGCGCTCTTGGAATTTCAGCACTCCTCCTCAGAATGTGGCTCTCCGGCTCATGGGAGTCGCGCGGTCCATAACCCAAGACGAGCCCGCCGGGGCTTTTCGTGCTCCGAGCAGGGATTTGACCTTCTCTGACCCAGTCAGAGCAACTAGCAGGTCTCGGGAGGGCTGTTTTTAAATTCTCCCTTTCCTGGGGTAGTTAAATTGTTTGTGTATGAGTCGGCAGCGCTCGTTCTCATGCGTCCCAAGCCTTTGTATGTGAAGAGTCTGTCTCAGAGTGACGTCCACCCGCCTGAAAGGGGGTGCGAGCTTGGCGGCACTGTTCAGCCTGTGAGGGCAGCCTTGCTGAGGCCTCGCGCCCTCGTCAGTTTATGGACAACAGAGTCCTCTTGCGGCTTGAGCTCGTTGAATTAGGTATATGAGACTTGTAACTGAAAAGGTGCCAACTAAGAACCATTCATCTTTTCAAGTAAGGGTCTTAATATGTAGTAGTTTCAGATGCGTTAGGGTCTGTTTTATCAGTAGACAGTGGAGGAACAGTAGCTAGGGAATCCTGTGGGAAGAAGCAGCTTCTGATGGCTTTTACAAAAGCCAGGGAGGAATGTTAAATACTTAAGATAATGCTACTTCTTTCGTGAAAGACTGAATTTGTCCTAAGGTTAAATGAGAATTAACCTAGAGGTGTATCTATAAATGTCCGCTTATAATGAACATATGGCATAATAATTAATTTGACAAATTTTTTGATGGTATATTATGGAAGAATTATATTGGTGTCAAATTTATGATGGTAGATTATCAGATTTATCCTGGCAGGATATTCCACTATAACTTTTTTACAATAAAATCTTAATTTAATTTTTTTATTTTGAAATTCAGAACTTTTATTTACTTTTTTTTTTAAGATTTATTTATTTCTCTCCTCTCTCCCCTTCCACCCCGATTGTCTGTTCTCTGTGTCTATTTGCTGTGTCTTCTTTCTCCGCTTCTGTTGTTGTCAGTGGCATAGGAATCTGTGTTTCTTTTTGTTGCGTCATCTTGTTGTGTCAGCTCTCCATGTGTGCAGCGCCATTCCTGGGCAGGCTGCACTTTCTTTCACACTGGGCGGCTCTCCTTATGGCGGCACACTCCTTGCGCATGGGGCTCCCCTATGTGGGGGACACCCCTCTGTGGCAGGGCACTCCTTGCATGTATCAGCACTGTGCATGGGCCAGCTCCACACGGGTCAAGGAGGCCCGGGGTTTGAACTGCAGACCTCCCATGTGGTAGATGGACACCTTAACCACTGGGCCAAGTCTACCGCCTACTTGTTTATTTTTATTACCAATATAATTTTTATTACTTTAGAGTTGTTATTTTGTGAGACTGTCTTTAGAATGAAAATATTTTTTGACTTACAGATTAAAAGAGCAATTTTGTCAGGTTTTTTGGGGGGTTTTTGGTGTGTTTGTTTCTAATATAAAAGTTCATTCTATGCTGATGAAATTAGAAGTATGTTTAAAGCAATTTTGGGAGGGAAGCAGATTTGTCTCAATGGATAGAGCATCCGTCTACCACATGGGAAGTCCAGGGTTCAAATCCCAGGCCTCCTGACCCATGTGATGAGCTGGCCCACACACAGTGCTAATGCGCGCAAGGAGTGCTGTATCATGCAGGGATGTCCCCCACGTAGGGAAGCCCATGTGCAAGGAGTGCACCCCTTAAGCGTGAAAAGGTTGTAACCTGCTCAGGAGGGGCGTCACCTACACAGAGAGCTGACGCAGCAAGATGACGCAACAAAAAGAAACGGATTCCCAGTGCTTCCGAGAATCCAAGCGGGCACAGAAGAACACACAGCAGATAGACACAGAGAGCAGACAACGGGGTGGGGGGAAGGAGAGAGAAATAAATTTTAAAAAAATAAATCTTAAAAAAAAATGATTTTGGGACTTAAATAAGAAGTCTTTTTACTTTTTATCTTGTTAACTAAGGGGTGCCAATATGCAACCTTCTTCTATAAGACACATTTCCTTCATTCTTTGTGTGTGTGTGTGTGTGTGTGTATTATGTGTTTTGTTTTGTTTTGTTTTGAGGCCAGGAACCCAGGACCTCTCACGTGAGAAGCTAGCGCTCAGCCACTGAGCCACATTGGTACCCCTAGGGTTTTTTTGTTGTTGTTTATTTGCTTGTTGTTTGTTTTTAGGAGGCACCAGGGACCGAACCCAGGACCTCCCGTGTGGGAAGCAGGTGCTCAACCCCTTGAGCCACATCCCACTCCCCTATTTTAAATTTTAAATTTCATCATGTGTATACATCTTTATAATAGATATGGTGCAGGTTAATTTTTGTATTATTTGATTTCAGTACTATACCTTCATTAGTTACATGGAATTTTACTATATTAATTTTTATATTTAAAGTGAAAAGATTAACTTGATTATTGGAAAGCCAAAATGTAGCTTTAGATTTTTGTGACTGCAGTTATCAATACTCAATTAGGCAGTCATTATTTCTATGAAAGAAAGCCTTTGTTCTTTCAAATGATTCTGTGCATTTAAATAGTGGGTTCCAAAGCACTTTATATAGTACTTTCTTCAGATCTCTCAACAGTTCAGTGAGGTGGTATGTAGAGTATCATTAGCCACATTTTCTAGATGAGAAAAATGAGGGCTGAGCTGGAATTTGCACACCGTTCTGATCTCAAGTTCCTTGTGCCCTTAGTTATATCGTACTATTAAGTGTACTTTTACAGTGTTTGAAAGCAGTGGAAACTTACCTTAAACAGATTTCTGGGAAACCAGACATTTGAAACATTAAAACCTTTTCTCCCCATCGGAAGTCGGGTTTGAAAATCCTTGCTCTGTAGTAAGGCATCATTTTCCTAGTGTGTTGCCCAAGTTCAAGTGTTAGGCTAGCACGCGGAGGTTTCCTCCTGAATGTGTCAGACTCTGATTTGCCTTCCTTTCTGCTCCCCTTAATGACCAGCCAGGCCGCTCTGGCCCTCCTGCGCAGCCAGGCCCTGCCTGCAATGCAGCTTTCTCTTCACACCCTTTCATTAAGGGCTGCTGTCGCATTTGTCCCAGCGCCCCCAGGAGCAGGGACAGGGCTTTAGGGAGGGGCAGCGGGGGTGAGAGGCGGCCGGGGCCTTGGGCTCAGAGGGGCAGGGCTGGTGAGCCGGGAAGGCTGGGGACCCCGCGCACTGTCGAGTCGGGAGGGTTTAGGGTGACCTTGGAAGCGGGCTCTCCTGGGCATGTCGAGGTGCAGCGGGCCTGGATGGCAGGTGGCGGGGCGCGGGGGGTGCAGCCAGCGGATGGGTGACACCCGCGCAGGAGAGAGCTGGACGGAGCTGAAGGGCGTTTAGGAGTGCCATTTGGGCTTTCGTTGTCGTCTTTGTCTTTCTGCATGAGGAAGTTTGAACTGTTCGTAACCAAGTGCAGATTCATTGCTGTGAAGTGAGAGGAGGGAATCTGATGGAGACCACCGCTGGTCTTGGGAGGACCTAGGCCTCTGGGGTGAGAGGGGGAGTGGCTAGAAGACTGTCCTGGACGGTGTGCACAGACCCCCGCCCCGGGACCGTGGCTTCCCTGCGCAGCCGCCCCCTCCCATGGGTGAGGAAAGGCGGCCTTCCTGGGGCTGCACGCTGGCCGGCTGCTCTGCTCGGCGCGGAGCGCGCGTGGGGGTCAGCCCTGGAGCTCACGTGCCCCGTGCCCCCCTCACCCTGCCTGGCGCTTTCCTGCTGTTTTAGTCATTTGGCGCTACCTCCACTCACCCCCAGCTGGGAGGTGTATGAAAACAGGCGCTCACTTTGAACGTTTCTGTGGTTCCGGTAAGAATTTTGCAATAGAAGCTGCCTGGAAATCCCAGGCCTGCCAGCACAGGCGCCTCGGGACACGCTCCTGGCCGGCCCCCCAGCGCAGGCTTCCCGCGGGAGCCGGGGAGGCCTGGGGGCAGGGGGCCTGCGTGGGACACAGTCCTCGCCTGCTCGGCAGCTCCTCCAGCCGGCCCCCCCAGGTAGCCCTGCTTGCAGCTGTCCTTCACGTCTCTTGAAAATTCTTGCCTCCTCTCATTTCTTAGGGAAGATGAGGCATGGAAATTTTCCTCTCTTCCCACCGCTGCCGCTCTGATCTCGTCACTTTCGCGCGTGCCTCAGGTCTCTTGTTGTACCTGCTCATCCTAGTGGCCTCAGTAACCATACCGATGGCTCTCACCTGCCTGTGCGTAGCAGGTCTCAGCCCGTCAGCCCGGATGAAGCTCATCACGTCTGAGGGACAGGTGGGCATTCTGGCAGCGTCCAACACCTGCCCCTTAGCCGGGGAGCTTAGGGTAGGCTTAGTACTTAATGTTTCTGAGCTCACTTTTCTCTAATGCGAAATAGGGGTAGTTATTTGCTCTAAAACGGTGTTTTAAAAGAACTTGCTATGGGTTTTCTTCACTCAGTGTATTGAATGCTGGGTTAAAGGCCCTTGATGGTTTGGCCTGTTTACTCATCCAGCAGGGAAACTTCTTTTGTACCTTGCACAATACCGAGCAAATATTAAGATCTAAATTGATATTTTTACTGGTTTATTATACTGTTATAAAAACATTAGGTTTTTTTTTTGTACTTTCACTGGTCCATTCCTAGTACCCCCAACAGCCCGAGCCACTGAAGTTTTACTTGTCCTTCCTCGGCCAGCCTGCTCTCAGCTGCCTGCGCCGCCCCTGGGTCCTTTCACCTTGGCTAAAGGGAGACGGCGTTCTGTCCCCACTCAGGTTCCTGCTCAGTTATTTTGCTAAAGTAATCTCAAGCACTCTGGTTTTATCTTTTTGGTAATGTCCTAGCTGGTCCGCGTCTTCACGGCTTTCTGTGCTGCTCATTGTTACTGTAAATGCACGTGAACAAGACAGATGTTGACGGGGCCTTCGGTTAACAGAATTCTGGGAAAGGTCAGAAGTGCTCTGCATTTTGGTACTCTTCATGAGTGTATGTCAGCGTTTATCAGGTTGTTTAATGTGCCTCTTTGTGAGGTTTTAAACTCAGGAGCCTCGGTTCCTCAGAAGCACAGCGGAACCAGGCTGCCAGATGAACTGATTAAATGTATTTTTGATCCTTCACTTTGCTTAAGTGTGTTTCCTTTCAGTATACTGAGACTTTTGTTTTCTGTAATCCATGAGCCCATTAAATAGTGCTTTTCTTTTCCTTTACCTTTTGAAATAAACCTAGGCATTACCTAAAACAGCACGCATGTGCACTGTATTGTTCATTGCTGTAACTGATAGGGGGTATTTTCTGAGCTAAAATCGGAGTGTGTGGTTTGATAGTTTTTGAAGTGCTAATGTATTTATATGAAGCACACAAGATCATGCACGTAAACTCGCGGTTTATCTGTGTCGCAGGTGATGGCGGAGCTCACGCCGCGTGCTAGTGCTGGACGGTGCTGGGGCCGCAGGGTCACAGCACCATTTGGAGGCCGGGTGGCCCGAGAGGCCGTCTGGGTCCCTTTCTGCGCGGAGGCTTGAACGTAGCTGTGCCGTGTGTGTTGGTTGTTCAGGGGAGCTGTGCTGTGTGGATTCCTGGCTCGCCCTGTCACCCAGGAGCTTTCCGTCGCCCCTTCCTTTGACTCTGCTCCGGTCACGCATCAGGTGCCACTTGCACATCTTCCGTTCTGGGCACTGGGCGTACGACACCGAACACACATCCATGCCCCTGCTCCCACGCAGCTTACATTCGGCCCCTGGGGGAGGAGAAGAGCAACATGGAGATGCCCGAAGTGGGGCTGAGTGCTGTGGGGGGAGCAGCGCCCGGGCCCTGTGCGGGGAGAGGGTTTCACTTCATACGAGGGGTCAGAAGTCCCTCTGGTGCGCTGCTTTCAAGCAGGGAATTTGCGAAGTAAGCGGGTATGTGGGGAGGAGGTTCTGGCAGAAGAACCTTCTGGCAGAAGAGCCCACGGTGAGCCTGAGACCCGCCGGAAGCCGCGGGGCAGGAGCCAAGGGAGCCGGGGCCCCTCACCGTGGGCGTCGCCGAGGAGGAGTGTGTGTTTTACCCTAGAGTGAGATGGAAAGCCACCGCAGAGTTTGAAAAGTGGCCTGAAAGGCTGGAAAGGCTCATGCAGCTGTCCGTGGAGATGAACCTGCTCCCAGAGGGCAAGTGCGGACGTTAGGAGACGACAAGATACATACATCCCAGAAAGGCTCCCTGGGGCTGGGTGCAGGGTGCTGCTTTTAATAGGTGGGAGTTGTCAGATGTAGTTTGGGTTTTCCATTTCTTAAAACAGTGACTGTTTCCGGATTCTTCACTCCTGTAAGCTATGCAAAGCTAGTAGAATCTAAATTCCTCAACAGGCGTTTAAGTTTCTCTGTGGTCTCTTCCCAGTTTCCCTCCAGCTCCTGCTACATTCCTGCAGGGGACACACATCCCTCTACCCAGAGTTCTCCATTTTGGTCATACCCACTGTGCCCCGCCCGAGTCCTCCCCCCAAAAAACCTGTTCTGCCTTCTAAGTACCATTACTCTTAGATATCATTACACTACGAAATCTTCCCAGGTGTTATACTTCTATACCATATTTTTTATCATCACTTTTGCTTGTTTATGCTGTGTTAGTACAGTGTGCATTAGTGAATCCATAATACTTCATAAGTTCATAAGACATTCCGATATGGTGAGTATTATATTAACTTTATCGATTTGAAAAAGTCTGTCCTGGAGTCTTCTGATCTGTTCTAGTCAAAACAAGCTACCTGCTAAGTCTGGTACACTGTTATCAGACTGGGCCTTCTTTTTACTCTCTTTTTGGGAATTCCCTTTACAACAAGATTCTCCATTGAATCTTGCTTCCTTTATCTTTCTTTTTGTTTATTCCCTTATTTTGTAGAGTAGACCCCCCAGAAACTTCGTGAAACAGGATTCTTAAGAGATAAATTTTTAGAGACCTCAAATGCTTGAAGAGATCTCTTTTCCCCCCTCACTCTTGATAGTTAGGCTGGGTGTATGAAATTTGTGATGAAAATCATTTTGAAGACGTTGATCCAGTGCCAGCTCACGCCCAATATTGCTGTTGAAATCCAGAGCCATGCCGATTCTGATTCTTTGTACGTTCTCTCTCTCTCTTTTCCCCCCTTGAAACTTGATGTGCCTTGCGTGGATTTTTATTTCTCCATTATACTATGCCACTGTAATCTGGAAACTCGTGTCCTGGCAGGTTTTCATAATTTTTTTTTTCTTTCCAATCTCCCAGTGCCTGGGATTGAACCCAGGAAGTCGGCACTCAACCACTGAGCTTCATTGGCTCCCCTGAGTTGTTTTTTTCATTTGTTTGTTTGCTTGTTTGTGTGTTTTTTTAATCTCCCTTCTTGTGGCTTTTTTTTTTTTTTTGGCGTACTGTCTGTTCTCTCTGTCCATTCACTGTGCGTTCTTCTGTGTCTGTATTTATTTATTTCCCCTTCCCCCTTGCAGCTTGCTTGCTCTCTGCTCTCTGCGTCCATTCGCTGTGCGCTCTTCTGTGTTTTTGCTTGTCTCCCTTTTTTTGGTTGCATCACCTTGCTGGGTTGGTTCTTCACGGCACGCGGGCGAGCCTGCCTTCACAAGAGGCCCCAGGACACGAACCCAGGGCCCCCCATGTGGGAGACGGGAGCCCAACTGACTGAGCCACAGCCGCTTCCTGCTTGTTTGTTTACTTTTTGGTTTTTTGGAGGCATCAGAAACTGAATTGGGGACCTCCTGTGTGGAAAGCAGATGCTGAACTTCTTTAGCCATATCTGCTCCCTCTTAAACTATTTTTTATCTCCTCTTGACTGTGACCACTCATTATTTAAATCATGGATTTTCTTACAGTTCTTTAATTTTCATATTTTTTTCTTTCCTCTTTTGTTCTTCTTTCTTGGGAAATTTCCCCAACTTTAGCCTTTATTGAACTTTTGAAATTTTTTTCATTGCTTTTGTTTTTAATTTCCAAAAACTCCTTTTTCTTTTCTGGATGTTATCTTCTTATGATCTTATTCCTGCTTCATCAGTATCTAACAGCTCTCTGGATATTCGTTTAATTTGAAATTGCCTTCTTTCTGTGTAATTTCTGCTGTCCTTAGTTTGCCGGCTTGCAGTGTGGTTTGGTTCTTGACTCCCCCTTAGACATGGTTACCCGCTGGTCAGCGAGCCCCGGGTGCCAGGGTCCCGGGCCTTTCCTCTGGGCTGCTCCGTCCCCGAAGGGGGCTGTGCCAGAGGGGAAGGCAGGCGTGATCCGGCAGCCCGTGGGAAGGAAAGCGGGTCTGGCTGCCGCGCGTGCGTCAGCTCACGTAACCCCTGCTTGCAGGCTGTACCTCTGCCCTCGCTCATGTTAATGTCCCTGGAGCAGAAACCCTCTTCCGTTTTGATTTATCCAGGAAATAAACCTCCGGCCTTGGGATTTCTACTGCTGTGTAACAAATTATCACGCATTTAACAGCTCGACCCAGTTCACGGGTTTCGTGTCCCACAGTTAGCATGACCAGGCGCCTGGCCCTCTCCGGGGCCTCACGGGGCGGGCGCGGCGTCGGCTAGCCTGGCTTCTCCTGGGGGCCCGGGGGCCTCTTCCCAGCTCGCGTGCTCTTGGCAGAGTTGAGTTCCTTGAAGCTGTGGTGGCCTCGAGACTGCAGCTCCTGGAGCCACCCCAGCTCTCTAGCCGCTCCCCAGGCATGGTGCATCACAGGAGCTTGCCTCCTCAAAGCCAGCACAAGGGTCTCCTTCTCCGGCCAGCTGAGGACCTAGTGTCCCCTAACATGGCATCGTGTGTAAAACATAACCTGCTCCAGAGAGTCACGTCCGCATCTCGGCCACATTCTGCTGGATAGAAGCAGGTCACAGCCTGACTGTCCTCCGGTGGAGGAGGGCGTGCGGGGCACACCGGGCCGAGGGGCTCGTGCAGCCCGTCTTTGCCTGCTCCCTGCCCCACAGCGTCTTGGAATTTGCTCTTAAACACACTCGGAGCCAGTCTCCATGTTAGCGCCTCCTCCCGCCTTACTCCCACGTTCCAGAGCTGCCACACATGCTGAGTCCTCGGCGATGGCGTGCCGCGCAGGCGCCACGCTGCTTCCCGACTGCCGCCGAGGCGCCGCGCTTCTCGACGTGCCAGCCCTCCCGCTTGTGCCCGGGCTCCCTAGTGTCCAGTCTCCCTCCTCCTTGTCGTGGCTACTGTGTCTTCTCCCTTCTTCCTCCCTCTTCGTAGGTTTATGCTTTAAACAAACAAACAGAACCTTTACTATCATTTTGGTGGAATCCGGAAAAAAAGAGTAGAATTGGATACCTGTATTCAGTCCACCCATCTTTACGCTGTGTTCTGAGATACCTTTCTTTTTTCCCTCTGGTGCAGTATTTAAGTTAGGGTTATCCTTTCCTTTAAAGAAGGAAAAAGAATAAGGGATTAAAAGTTCCAACTTCTTTCGTTTTCCAGATCCTTCCACTCTTTAGCTCCTTATTTTCCAGCCATGTGTGTGGGTTTTTAGCCCCATATTGTACCTCTAAGGCAAACTCCTCACCTTAGGCTTAGAACAGCTGTCTCTCTCCTCTTAATCAGAACCCTCCCTACTTTTTCACCTTTTCTATAAGACTTGTCCTGAATAGGGATATAGCTACATACCTTAGCAGTTAGTGCTCAGAGAGTATTTCCTGTAACGTTAGAAATGACTACTGACATTTCGTTAGGACCCTTCTCTGTTTGGGAATAATGCTTTGTCCTTCCTTGACATTAAATACTGAGTGTCTGTTAGAGACATGTTAGGAAGCAGCTGCTACCGCCCGCGGTGCCCTCTGCGCTGCCGTGTGCTTAGTTTCCAGCTAGGCTGGTAGCTGACCTGGGCCGCCGGTGAAAGTGCCGTGTATCTGTGCCTGGGCCACGCGCTCCGGGCCAAGTGTTGCCTGGGAATGCGCAGCCTAGGGCCCCTTGGGCAGCTGCTGCGACTCCCAGCTTTGTTCGAGCTCTGGTCCCACAGCTCAGCCTAGAAGCAAGTATGTGGACAGGGGGCCTGAGAGGCACTTTGGTGGGAGTTGGGGGTGAAGCATCGACCCCCCCCAGCCCAGCCCTGGATTTGACACGCAGACAAAGCCTCACTCCTTCTGTTCCTCGGTCCTTTGCAGATATGAACAGCCTTCCCCTTTTTTCTCCAGGCCAGTGGGGGCCAAGAAAAGCCACCGCGTCCCCAAGGGCAGTGAATAGCTGTCCTCCCTCCTGACCCCGCGGTTTCGTGGCTCAGAGCTGTAGATGCTGCAGTGGGGAGGGGGGGCCAAGGAGGCTGCAGGGGGCGGCCGCGTGGCCTCCGCCGGGCTGACCGCTCATGTCACGCAGGCCACTCCAGCGGTGCTGGCCCGCCCGTGCCCTGGGAGCTGGAGCGGAGTGGGCCTGAAGGCCTCGCAGTGTCTGGACCAGCCTCGCTCCTGTGCTGAGAGAAGTAGGGGTCTTGTTCGGTACCTGCTTTTGTCCTTTGAAAGAAAACGTGCCGCTCTGTTCTCTCTGCCAGTTAGTGGCCTAACATCTGGCCTGTTACTCCACTGACTAAAGCTTGCTTCCCAAGAGCGTCCTTGGTTTCATCACGCTGGGGGGCTCAGCATTGTTGGAGCTGTCGCAGTGTTGGCGAAATCCCCTCTCTCCTCCACGCTAAGTACCTTGCGTAGTGTGTGATTATTTTCAGTTCATGCACATTGAATCAGTTTTTGTTTTTTAAGAATTTTAAATAACACATTTATCACCTCTTATCAGATCACAAAATTTTCTTTTTTCTGTTTAATCCCAGCTTCCATCCCAGTGTGAAAGAGAAATGACATAATAAGGTAGGAAAGGCAGAGCAGCAAATGATACAACAACTTTCGTGGTGAGTCCAAGGGCAGGTAACTTTATTCTGAGCTCCTTGGGGGGACCAGGACAGCACACTGAGGCTTCCCAGCTTTAGGACTTTGCACCCACACACCACTTAACTTCTCCTCTGCTTGCCCATCTTTAAAATGGGTAGAATGTTCCCTTTCCTGATACGAGGGGTTTGGATAAAGATCAAAAAGTCAAAGTTTATGAAAGAACTTTGAAAACTTTCTCTTCAAACATAGGGTATTTTTCTGCTTTTGATATATTTTGGTCCTTAGATTATTTTAAATGTACATACATTAGGTCAGAAGAAACTGTCACCTAATAAATTCTGGAGAATTGCATTTTAGACTTCTGCTTGTATTTGGACAAATTTTTTATCAATTTTATTGAGGTGTGTGTTTGCATTTTTTTGTTTTGTTTTGTTTCTGAGGTACAGGGATTGAACCTGGGACCTTGTACTTGGGAGGAAGCTGGCGCTCAACCACTGAGCTACAACCACTCCCCGAGGTATAATGTAAAGACAGTTAAAGTCGCCCATTTCAAGTGTTCTGTGAATTTTGTCTCTTCAGATAAATTGAGCAGTTTCGTCTTAGCACGTGGCATTTCTGCACTAACGACCGGGGCGAGCACAGTCTGGAGAAGTGTGTTCGGGCGGGCAGGGCGCCCCGTCCCCGTTCTTGCCTGAAGGCTGGGTTGCGGCCTGCTGCTGGGGAAAGCTTGAGCCCTTTTGGTTGATACTGTTGAAGGGTTTGCAGTCTTTCTCTAAAATAGTCTCTCTCAGGGTCATTCTCAGAGCATGGGGAAAGGAAGAGACTAGAAAAGCACACCTGGAGGTTAAGCCACGGACTTCAGTTCTGAGAACAATTGTAAACAGGGCCGACACCACTGGTGACAGGTGCCCTGCGCCCGTCGAGGTGCGGGTGAGGAGGTGGTGTGTGGAAATCCTGTGCTTCATGTACGGTTGTTCTGGAAACCCACAACTTCTCCAAAAAGAAAACAGAGAGAAAAAAGAGAAGAGCCCCTGAACTGGAGGGGAGGAGAGGCCAGACAGCGAGATAGGATCCCTTCAGTGTCATATTTCGAAGTTTTCCAATTAAATGTCTGTGGGAACTTTCGTCATGGTCCAAAATCTGTCCTTTAATGTGACCCAGAGCCCCAGGAGGCCGACGCCTCTGTAGGCGGTGGTGTCTTCCCAGGCGCTGTGGCTGGGAGGAGGAGCAGCCCGGCAGTTCCTGGGAGTGGTTGTTCTAGATCCTCATCCCCAGATGCAGCAAAGCCGTGGGCCTCACGTGGGGAGTACGTGGGCACTCAAGTGTGCAGGAATGACGGGTCAGAAGGCTCCCTTAGGAGCCTCAGCAGCTCTGTTCTGAAAACAGTCTCTCAAAACTGGGCTTAAATGAAACAAAGCTGCGGCTGAGCTAAGACTGTTGACAGCCCAGACCAGGGGTCCCCTCGGCCCCCTCCCGCCTGCCCACCCACCGCATAGCCTGAGCGCACCCCCAGCCCCGGCTCTCTAGGGCCTCTCCATGCCCCAGCGAAAAAGCCCTGACATGCGTTCTCGCTCATTTTCTCTGTTACTGCTTAGATTAGATTGTATCCTTTCGATCTTTGTTTTGTTCTTTAAAAATCTAAATTCATTATTATTAGAAGTAATACAGGATTATTATTTTTTAAAATCCCAATAATTCAGATCAATTTAAAGAAGAAAATAAGCCCCCTACATCTCATCGTGCAGATATAACCACTGTTAACAGTTTGCTTCTATTACATGCCTTATAAAATGGAATTGTTTTGCATACTGTTACACGCTGGGCTTTTTTCAGTTAACAGTACATTATGGACATAACAGTACATTATGTTCAGTGTACATACCTCATTTAAGAGTTGCATGGTATGCTATTGAATACTATGTACCACAGTTTATTTAACCTCTCTCCTGTTTTTCATCATCTGTGAGATCCTAATGAATATCCTTCTATTACAGCCATGTGCATGTCTAATTTTTTCCTTAGGGTTAGTTCTGAGAAGCAGAATTTTTTAGTCTAAGTCTCTCCGATTTATTTTGAGGTACATATTACCTCATTGCAATCTAGAAAGACTCCTAATTTACTCTCCCACCAGCCGTGGAAAAGAGAGCTTGTTTCCTCACACACTTAGCACCAAGGAGTCCATCACTCTTAGGTTTTACAGTCTAATAGGTGAAAGGTACTTCAGTGTTTAATTGCGTTTCTTGGAGTGTAAGTAAGATTGAGAATTGGCTTATTGGCGGTGCGAGTTTCTTCCTTTGAGAAATGCCTGTGTACCTTATCCATTGTTGGTAGTACGGTTAAAGTTTTTACTGTCAGAGAGTAACCCTTACTCCTGCACCACAAGTATCTTTCCACAAGTATCTTTTATAAACTTTGCCTCTTTTCCTCTGAGGGTTTGTTTTTGTTTTTAACCTTCAGTGGTGTCTCAGTTTTGGTTCCCCCAGAAACGGACTCTTGAGGTGAGGGTCCACGTTCAAGTAGTTTATTCAGAGGTGCAGGAACAGCGGTGCGGTGGGGACGGGACGGGAAGGGAAGACAGTACAGGGTGCCTTGCTAGCCAGCGCCCTCAGGCAGTGTTGCCCAAGAGGGAAACCGAGAGAAGCGGTTGTCCCAGAATTGTCGCACTCAGGCTGAGTGCCTGGCCGAGGGCTGCCCTGGGTGTTTGTTATGTAACGCTGTGTAACAGAACCCCCCAAGCGAGGCGGTGTAGGAGAGCAGAGCCCCTCTGGGTTACCGTCCTGGCGCTTCTGGGGCTGACGGGCTCAGCTGGGTGGGCGCCGCAGCGGGAAGGCCGGGCTGGGGCCGCGAGGCCCCTCCCGCAGGGTGGCCTGCGCTGGCAGCCCGCCGTGGTCTCCCCCGGCGCTGCCGGCGTGCGTGCTTCAGGAGCAAGACTCCGCACGGGGGCTCCGAGAGAGAGAGGCCCACGCGAGCCAGGGGCGGCCGTCCTGCCTTTCACCAGGGACCGCGGGGACGTCACACACCCGAGGGTCCTACAGCGGCCCGTCATCGCGGGGCAGGACTCAGACGCCACCTCCTGGCAGGGCCGGGGGCCGAGGACTGGGTCGTGCGACCTTCGCAGCGAGGAACCCACCTGCACGTCCCGCCCGCTGGCAGGCTGCGCAGCCTTCAGGCCCGGTGGCTGCAGGGGCCAGAGCTGCGGGCGAGGGGAGGCTGGGGGCCGGGACAAGGGCGCCCCCACCCCCAGGGGTCACTTCTTTTTCTTCTAATTCCTGTTTGAAGTTCTTAGGTTTTGTTTTGTTTTTATGTTTTTTAAAGATTTATTTTTTATTTCTCTCCCCTTCCCCCCCCCCCCCCCCCCCGTTGTCTGCTCTCTGTGTCCATTCGCTGTGTGTTCTCCTGTGACCGCCTCTATCCTTATCAGCAGCGCCGGGAATCTGGGTCTCTCTTTGCTGTGTCATCTTGCTGTGTCAGCTCTCCGTGTGGGCGGTGCCATTCCTGGGCAGGCCGCACTTGCTTTCACGCTGGGCGGCTCTCCTTACGGGGCGCACTTCTTGCGCGTGGGGCTCCCCTACGCGGGGACACACCTGCATGGCAGGGCACTCCTTGCGCGCATCAGCACTGCGCATGGGCCAGCTGCACACGGGTCAAGGAGGCCCGGGGCTTGTACTGTGGACCTCCCGTGTGGTAGACGGACACCCTAACCACTGGGCCAAGTCCGCCTCCCTTTCTCTGTTTTTAAGAGTCTGGTGGGAGTATGAGCCTAACACTTATTTAAATGGTGCATATGCCGTTTAAAAATGAGCTTCCCAGCAGTTCTCAAGCATTTTGGTTTCAGGACCCCATTATACTCTTACACATAGTTGAGGACCCCAAAGAGGTTTTGTTTAACATGATTTATAATCAGGAATTTTCACTGAATTCAAAATGAAAACTGGGGTATTAAAATATCTATAATTCATTTAAAAACAATAAAAAATGTGTCAACATAAAATTTTTAGTGAAAGATTATTATCTTTTCCAAAATGGAAAAAATTAGTGACAAGAGTGGCACAGTTTTACACATTTGCAAATTGCTTCAATGTCTGACTTACGAAGGCCGCTGGATTTTCACATCCGCTTCTGCATTTAATATTTTGCAATATCACAGCTCACGTCGATTCAGAAAAACCTCACAGTACAATTGTGAGAAAATGAGAGCTAAAAAGGCAAGTGTTTCAGGTTTATGAAAATACTTTGGATCTCGTGGGCTCCCTGAAAACCCCCTGGGAGAACTGCTGAGCGGCCTTCCTCCGATGGTTTGAAAGGCCAGTGTTAGCCGAAGCGTTTTCATCCTCCAGACCCGCACGAGTTCTGTGCTGGAGGAGGCCTCGGCCCAGGGTGAGGGGCCTCTGCTTGGCGACGCCAGGTAAAGCCCTGGAAGGAGGAGAACGTGGGCAGGCCAGACAGGGCAGGGCGGGCGTTCCGAGATTCCCCAGGCAGAACACTGCGAGGGAAAGCGCATGATAAAATTTTTAAAATTATTCACAATAAATTACCAAACCATAAAATGATTATAGACGACCATAGCAGTTTGATGTTATTGATGAATTCCCAAAAGAAATACGGATTATATTCGTAAACTGGTCTTTTCCTCTGGGCATATTAGATTATATTGGATTCATAGGTTTACTTGAGTAAGTAATCAGGTAAACCTCTTGTGCCAGGAGGGTGCACAGATAAAAGGAATGGCAGAGGGCAGAGTTAGGAGTTTTTTGATACTGGAGTTCTGATGTTGGAGTTTGATGCTGAAGCCTTAAGCTGGAGCCCTGGGAAGTCAGCTCACAGAGGAAAGAGAAGCCAGCCCCAGGAAGAGGGGAACACTTAGCCCAGGAAGAAGCAAGACCCTAGAAGAGAGGAACCCAGGAAGCCTGAACCCTCACAGCCATCAGCAGCCATCTTGCTTCAACTCGTGGAAATAGCCTTTGGTGAGGGAAGTAACTTGTGCTTTATGGCCTGGCATCTGTAAGCTCCTACCCCACATAAATACCCTTTATAAAACCCAACCAATTTCTGGTATTTTGCAGCAGCACCCCTTTGTCTGACTAATACAATGACCATAACTGACAAAAAACAAACCAAAAAAATCACTGTGGCAAAACTTTTCAGCTACTCTGTACTCTACCACCAGATGTCGAGCTACAGTTTAATAGCTACGCCTACTCACTTCCCCAGTTTCTCCCACACCCTGCTTGCCCCATCCCCAGGCTGAGGTGGGCAGCAGTTACAGTGTAGATGCTGCTCAGGAGGTGATTGTGAGCGAACGGGAAACCTTTACTTACAATAAATTTCATAATCAAAGGTGTGATCCAAAATCTCTTCTTAGAATTGATTGAAAACGTGGTAAGTTCCTTCTTGAGAATTTTGGTATTATTACCATCCTATAGAAGAGCTAGTCGTACTTACCATAAACTGATTACTCTGCGAACCACAGACTGATTATTTCTATTTACTCATCTGGACAGCACGTTTTTCTGTGCTAATATAAGCATGCAATTAAAAAATTCAAGTCTCGGCTGCTTGGCTCTAAGGCAGGTATCCGGCCCTGGATTACTTAGTGGGGGTAGAGGCTTCATCACTGCCACCTCAGAACTTGATGCTGCTCTGACCCTATTTTTCTGACTTCTGGGGGAAAGAGCAAGTTAGAATGATTCTGAATCAGGTTTGTGTAGTTCCTGCAGAGAGGAGCTGTTGTCTGATCCGCCCTTAGCCTGAATACTTACCTGTTTAACCTTGTATAGGTTAAACTTTATATAGGTTACCTTGTATAGGAAAATGTCTTTTGAGATGCAAGGATGCTGATCTTTTAATTCTTTTATTTTTTTTAAGATTTATTTATTCCCTCCTGCTGTGCTCCTCTTACTGTCTGTCCATTTGCTCTGTGATCTCCTGTATCTGTTTCTCTTTTTGTCTTCTCTTCTCATTTTTTCCCCTCTAGGATTCACTGGGATTCGATCCTGGGCACCTCTGATGTGGAGAGAGGTTCCCTGTCAATTGTGCCACCTCGGTTCCTGGTCTCTGCTGCTCTTCACCTTGACTCTCCCCTTCGTCTCTTTTTGTTGTGTCATCATCCTGCTGCGAGACTCACTTGTGCAGGCTCTTGGCTCGCTACGCGGGCACTGGCTCGCCACACAGGCACGCTTTCTCCTCTTCTCTTTCACCAGGAGGCCCAGGGATTGAACCTGGGTCCTCCCATATGGTAGGCAGAGGCCCTATGCCCTGCGCCGCATCCACTTCCTCTTAAATTCTTAACGCTTCCTGTGTTTTCTGTTTCCCCCCATTCTTCAGGCCCTTGACATGGACCTAGTTTGTGATTTCATTTGTTTGGTACGTGTTTCCTACCACTGCTTTGCTTACTGCTAATAAACGCTCCCCATCAGCCATCCTACTGGAGAGGAAGGACCCTTCTCCTCCATACTCGGCAGGTCTGTTCTCTCACCAGCCCTGTTGGAGCCTCACAACTGTTTACCTCAAAATTATGTTGGAAGTAGTTTTCTTTCAAAAATCATGTTCTTATTCTCCCTGTGTACATTCGAATTTTTTTCCATATTGGAATGTAAATTTCCAGAAGAACTGGATTGCGACTTTTCTCTAAAGCAACACCATGTGGAGTAAAACTACAAGTGAATAACTAGTTGGGTAAGAGTGAGCTGTTGTTTTCATTATGTCACTTAATTTGGGAACACTGTCATGTAATCCTAATCAGTAGCTCATATTTTGACTGGCTAATTAAATATTGTAACTATTTTGCCAGACCCTATAGTATGAGTGTTAGAAGTGACTACTCTAGAGACTTAAAATCTGGTTGTGCACCCATATACCTACAGTGCCCTGTGCTGAGTATCCATGTACAAATCTGTTCTCTTTCTAGTTTGGAATAAATTTCAAAAATGAACTCTGCAGCCTGCCCTACCACCACAGGTCTTGTGCTTCATGAAAAACGACAGCAAAAGTCCCTTTAAAAGGTGACCGCTTCTCTGCTGGAGGACGTCAGTAGGCACCTGTCCCCAGGGTTGGCAGAACTGGACCTGTGAGGGTTTGTGGGAAGGCTGTTCAGTGGCGCAGGTCGTGTTGTTTTAGACATTACGCCACTCCCCTGTCTAAGGAAGAGTCCTTGGCCCGTGTCTGAGCCCAGTCTGTTCCAGGAAAGTGCCCAGACACACTGGGTACCATGGGTTAAACCCTTGCGCAGGCACCAGCCTCTCTGGGGAGTGTTTCGAGGTTGACCTCAGCGGTCCATCCTAGCAATACCAGAGTCTGTTCCTCTTCCCCCACATTGTATAAGAAAGGAGGCACCAGGGATCGAACCCAGGACCTCCTACATGGGAGGCAGGTGCTCAACCTCTGAGCTACAGCCACGTCCCAGTGCGCGTTTTTTCGTGGTTTTTTTTCCATTTGTTTTGCTTTTAGGAGGTACCAGGGATTGAACTCAGGCCCTTCTACATGGGGAGCAGCAGCTCAGCCCTTCCGCTACATCTGCCCCCTGCCGTCCTCCTTTAAAAGCACTCACCAAGCTGTGTCTCCCGCTGTTAGACACCTTAGGGAGGTGTTCTGATTTCCAAGTCTCTTCTGCTGCTCATTTCAAGTACGCAGGTGACTGCTGGTTGATGAAGGGATGCTGACGGTAGACAGGTTTTTGTTTTTGTTTTTAAATAAAACTCCTCTGGATGCGCTAAGTAAATTCATGGAGGCGATGGCTTTTCACCTTTAGAGAATATGTAGGGATTTCCACTGGTACAGTGCTGCTTTCATACTTAAAAAAAAAATTACACTCTCAGTTAATGTCTGCCAAAAGAATACACTGAAGAATAGATTTTGAGTAGTGTGAATTTTATCATAGGGATTGTAGATTTTATTGTGGCTTTCTTCCTTGTAAGCATTTTCTAAATTCTGTGTTTGGTATTGATTTTTTGCAGTCTTAACAGAGCCCGACGTTACTAGGGTTGATCGTTCGTTTCTTAACTGCAGAGGTTTAGACAGTGGAGGAGAGAGCCAGGTAACTGAGATCTAAGATCAGAGAGCAGTGTTGGCATTCAGCGTCACTTACATCCTCCACAGCAGGTTTCTCAAATTTTACTGTGTATAGGAGTCATTTGGGACTCCCGCTAAGATGCAGCGATGCATTAGGTCTGGGTGGGTCTGAGATCCTGCATTTCTGACAAGCTCCCAGGGGATGCAGGTGTGGCTTGCCAGGAACCACGCTTGAGAGTAGCAAGAGTTTAAACAGCACTTAGGGTATATGGAAATCTCATTTTTAATAACAATAGCCGTGTATATTGAGTCGTTTTTCTGCGCCACACACAGAGCAGGACGAGGATGGGCTTTGGAGTCCAACGACAAGGATTTGAACTGAAGCTCTTCTCCTCACGAGGTCGCCCTGAGCAAATGCTTTCGTTTCTTAAAGGCAGAGATGTTCAGCCTCAGCACATTTGGGGGCAGATCACTCTTCCCTGTGGGGCCTGTCCTGTGGGTACTTGACAGCCTCTCTGGCTCTCCCCACGAGGTGGCAGTGGCACACCCTCTCTCCAGGGGTGACAACCAAAGCTCCCCCAAACGCTGCCCGGTGTCCCCGGTGGGGTCACGCCTGGGGAGAAGCAGAGCTCTGAGGCTGCTGCTGGAGGCGGGGGTCTGTGGAGTCTGTGGGCTTTGGGTAGCTGTGAGGCACTTCACGTGAACAGCTAGTTTGCTCTACCATGTCTTCTCATTTTCAAGGAACCTCTAAAATTGCCTGTCATCATTTGGAAAACTTTATAATTAATTTTATTATGGTTACACATATACAACAAATTATCCCATTTGAGCCATTTTCAAGTATTTCACGTGCTGTACGTTATTAATAAGCGTCCACTATCGTCCAACCTCACCACTAGCCATCACCAAACACATCCATCTCCCGGAACAGGGAACTCTGCACCCACTAAGCATTAGCCCCGCACCCCCACTCCCGCCCCGGTACCTTGTAGTCGCCTTGTCTCCGTGAGCTGGTGAATTCTAGTTGTTTGATATAACTGAAGCCATGCGCGCTGTCCCTGTGTGGCTGCTGTCACTCGTGCCCGCAAGGCTCGTCCTGTTGAAGCATGTGTAGCCTCATCCTTTCCACAGCTGGATGGCGTTGCGTGGTAAGTGTGGAGCACATTGCTTCTCCATTCCTCTCCTGATAGACTCTTGGGTTGCTTCCTCCTTTTGGCTGTCGTGACTAAGGCTGCTGGGAGGATTGCTGTAGAGCTAGCTGTCTGGGTCCCTGCTTTGACTTCTTTTGGCGTATGTACCTAGAAGTGGAATTGCCAGATTATATGGTAATTCTGTGCTTTCTGAGGAACTGCCACCTGTTTTCCTGTATAAACTTTTTTTTAAGATTTATCCCCCTCCCCTTGTCTGCATCTGTGTCTGCTCTCTGCGTCCATCATTGTGTGCCCGTCTTCCTTTTAAGGAGGCGGGGGAACCAAACCTGTGACCTCCCGCGTGTCAGGCACGTGCCCAGCTGTTGAGCCACATCCGCTTCCCTGTCATTTCAGCCTCTCACCCCCCAAGCCAGGACTTTTCCAATCATTTGGATTAAAAATTTAACTTAATTACATGCCATTCCAAAGTGACTTCAACGAGAGTTTGCAATTGAAGTTGTGTTTCTTATTGTGGAACCATAAAGGGGGGCTGAGGGATTGGGCAGAAGGCTGTGTAAAGGCACACTTGCTGACCCGAGGGTAAACCTGGGTCGTATCTTATAGAGAAATGCTAGAGGAGCGCTTGAACAGACCTTTCCTTCGCCTCCCAGGCCCTCCAGGACAGGAGCATCTTGCCCACTGCTTGGACCAGTAGATGCTTTCTTCTCCAATGAGAACTTCAGAAAAAGCCAAATCTTTGCAGGCCCCAGTAAAATTTTTTTATTATTATTTCATGGTTAAGAAAACGCAAATGACAGAATGCTTTTTTAATCCATCCAGTGGCAGTTTTAAATGAATATCTCAAGTTTTTTATTCAGGCAACAATGCTTCATCTTTCCAAGGGATTCTTAGACCCTTCGCAGTAATTCTCAGGTCCTCTCGTTGAGGGCCCAGAGATTAGAGATCCTGGCTTTTGAGTCTTCTCCAGGATTCCTGTTAATGTATTTTATTATTTGAGTTACATTTAACATTATTTCATTTAGTTTTTAAGTTTTTTTTTTAGAGATTTATTTATTTCTCTCCCCTCACCCCACCCCAGTTGTCTGTTCTCTGTGTCTATTTGCTGCCTTTTTCTTCTTTGTCCGCTTCTGTTGTTGTCAGAGGCATGGGAATCTGTGTTTCTTTTTGTTGCGTCATCTTGTGTGTCAGCTCTCCGTGTGTGCGGCGCCATTCCTGGGCAGGCTGCACTTTCTTTCGCGCTGGGCGGCTCTCCTTACGGGTGCACTCCTTGCGCGTGGGGCCTCCCCTAACGGGGGACACCCCTGCGTGGCAGGGCACTCCTTGCGCGCATCAGCACTGCGCATGGGCCAGCTCACCACGAGTCAAGGAGGCCCGGGGTTTGAACCGCGAACGTCCCATGTGGTAGGCAGATGCCCTAACCACTGGGCCAAGTCTGCTTCCCAGTTATTTTTCTTATAACCCACCTCTATTCTGTATACTTGAAGTTTAACAGAAGGGTGAAACATCCTTTGTTTTTATTACATAATTATGTTTATGTTCTAGACTTGATTCCTTAATACCCTTTCCCCCGTACTTTTTCCTGAACTCTCAGAAAAGTTTACACCTGAACTGAAAGCAGATGACAAACAAGTGGCAACTTTAATTTGGATTTCTAAAAGACAGGTAACAAGTTGTAAAATGTTAAGGCTTATGTTCCTAACTGGTTGTCCTCCTTCCAAAACAGCCTGTCTGAGTAGTTCTCAATTACAAACCATCTAACTTAAATTGCCGGGGAGCTTTTTGCATGTATCGATTCTTGGGACTGCCTCGGAATATTTTAAACTCAGAGGTCTGTGGAGGCGCCCAGGAATCCATCATTTTTAAAGCCCCACAGATTGTTGTGATGAACAGTGAAATTTTGGGACCAATTTCTATCAAAAATCTACTTGTAGATGCATATTGTTAAATCTTGCAAGTTTCTCCATTACCTTTTCTCAATACTAAGGAGCCAGCAGCATTGGGCCCATGCGAGTGTGTCTAAGATACTATACTGACTTCATCTTTTTTTTTCTTTCATCCATTTTTTTCTGGGGGCTGGGAGTATCTTCTTAGCATCACCAATCTAAACTTGAAGAAAACTGTACGGCTATTGGTTGCTAGTAGGAGGCAGCTTGAAATACTGAAAAACAAAAGCAAAACCCTGGGTTTTAGAGGTCCTGTCTTCCTCTCATTGTCTCAGTTGCTCATTTATAAAAAGGATTTTAGAGTAGATGATAGCCTTTGCCTTCAAGTTTTTGATATCATGAATTATATTTAAAAAGATCATACCTCTGGGAAGCAGGTATGGCTCAAGTGACGGAGCTCCCACCTACCACATGGGAGATCGTAGTTTGGTTCCTTGGGCCTCATAAAGAAGACAGCAAGCTGGCATGACGGGCAGGTGCAGTGAGCTGACACAATAAGATAATGCAGACGTACAAGAAGAAAAACATAGTGAGATTTCCAACTAAGCAGGGAGCAGAGGTTCCCAGTGCCTCCTAAAGAAAACAAGCCAGAAGCAGACTTGGCCCAGTGGTTAGGGCGTCCGTCTACCACATGGGAGGTCCGCGGTTCAAACCCCGGGCCTCCTTGACCCGTGTGGAGCTGGCCCATGTGCAGTGCTGATGCACGCAAGGAGTGCCCTGCCACGCAGGGGTGTCCCCCGCGCAGGGGAGCCCCACGCGCAAGGAGTGCGCCCCATAAGGAGAGCCGCCCAGCGTGAAAGAAAGTGCAGCCTGCCCAGGAATGGTGCCGCACACATGGAGAGATGACACAACAAAAGGAAACACAGATTCCTGGTGCCGCTGATAAGGATAGAAGCAGTCAAAGAAGAACACACAGCAAATGGACCCTGAGAGCAGACAACTGGGGGGGATGGCGGGGGGAAGGGGAGAGAAATTTAAAAAAAAATAAAACAAGACAGCAAGCTGACGCAACAAGATGACCCAATAAGAGACACAAGAAGAAAAAACATAGAGACTCAACAAAGCAGGGAACAGGTGGCTCAAGCTACTGGGTGCCTCCCTCCCACATTGGAGGTCTCAGGTTCAGTTCCCCATGTCTCCTTAAAGACACAGCACACAGCAAGTGCAAACAACAAGGGAGTGGGGAGAAAAAGAAGTCTTGGGGGAAAAAAGTGATCACACTCCCATCTAACGAACAGCTACTGTAAGTCTGCTGCACTACACAAGCTTTCTCCCTTAACCCCTACCCCTTTTTCTTTGTGGTTCTCTCATTTCAGTTCTAGGACATTCCGGTGAGGTGAGATGTGGGTGGTATGAACTTGGGTTTAATAACTTGTTCAGGGTTACATAACTGGTGACCTTGAACCTGAGCTTTCGGCCTTTTCTTGGCCAGTTTGAGCCGTGCTTTTCCCATTGGCCCCTCTTTTGTGCATCCCCTACCCCCTTTTTCAGTCACAGGATGTTTCCTCCCTGTGGTGTTCAGTTCATCCCCCACACCTACATTTCTGTGCTCCTCATACTCGATTTCAGACGGAAGGAAAAGCCTCCTAAGTCCATAAGGAATGTTTCAGGCCACAGGGAAGACCCCCCTTCCTTTCATCTCCCTTAAATGAAGGAGGTAAACCTTAAAGCTAGCTGATTAGGGCACCTGGAAGAGACATGTCCTGCTCAGCGCTGCTCTCCCTGGCATCCCTGCGCCCCACCCAGTACCTGGCATTCAGTGAGCGAGTGAGCACGTGCAGTGCATACCGCACGCTGGCTTGAAAGGGCAGCGCTTGCCTGCACTGTGGGGACTATTCTTAGTTAAGACATGTTTGTTATTTGGCTGACACAGATCATTGTCTTGAAGCAAATTAATAGCTAAGGTGTGAGAGGTCTCAGGGATGAAAACTTGTAAGTTACCCGCTCTGCACCTTTACCCATGGTGCAGTCATTCTTTTGAGAAGGTATTTTAAATACATAACCAGGATCATTTCCCAGGCTTGCTTTCTCTCTCTCTTCAGTACCAGAGCACTACACTTAACTAGTTTGGGTGGGTGTGGTAAGCTCTTTGTAAGTTTGAGCGTTGGGAGGGAAAATTTTAAAACTTGTTGCTGATGTGTTTGAATAGAGTACTCCAGAGACCAACACACTGAGTTGAGCAAATGCTTTGGGAAGTATTGTGGTCAAGTATGGGTTAACTCACTGTAAATAAGTGATTTAACTGGTATGATAGACTAACATCCCAATTTTAATATTTAGACATTCTGATTACAGAGTTTAGTATATACTGAAATGAAAATTGAATAACTTAATTGGGTACTTGTCATTCTTTTCTCACTCAGCCTGGTTTATAATGCAATCCATTGATTCTTTTTAGGGTAAAATTATGGAAGTATAAGAACAAGGAAAGACCACATTCAATGGGATATACTTTTGTACTTGGAACTCGTTGCCAGAAATGTAGCTCTGAGCAAAAACTGCTCTCATTGGCACTAATTCAGCTTCTGTGTGCTAAGAAGTAGTTTAAAAAAAAAATACTGTTTGTATTTGTCTTCTGATGTATAAAGGAGAGCTTTGAGCTCTGAGTGTCTTGCTTGTTCACAGCTAAGTAGGCTTTGTGAGCTTTACTGTTCTTTTGCCGTCCAGTGTACTGGACCTGGAGGCTGGTGGGCTCTAGTGGTCCTGCATCAGATACCGTCTGACGCTGCCTCTTCTCTGAGGAGATCCACACATTAAACAAAAGGGGAGAGGAGGAGTGCTCTTATTCCCCTTTTGGGTACATTATAAAATTAGGGATTTGTGTCATCTATGTATCTTTTAAAAATATATTTGTTTAAAGTCTGGGGCTGATGTGACCATCTTCTCTTACCTGTTGATGTATTACTTCACAGTGCTGGTCCCAAGGGCGACAACATCTATGAGTGGAGGTCAACCATTCTAGGGCCGCCGGGATCTGTGTATGAGGGTGGCGTTTTCTTCCTCGATATCACTTTTACACCAGAATATCCCTTCAAGCCTCCAAAGGTAAGATATTTCCCTTGATTTATGCCAAAATTTACTAATTCTCATGAAATAGACTATTGTGGTTTTTAAATTTTTTATTGGAGAAGTGAACTTTACAAAACAGTCATGCATAATGTGTAGAATTCCCGCACATCACCCTCCCCCAAGCAACAGCTTCTCTCATTGTGGAGCATTTGTTACAGATGATGACAACCCAATCAGACTATTGCCACTAACTGTGGTCCACGGCATACACTTGGTATGTTTTTTCCATACATCCGCTATGTATTAGCAGTGCACATTTGCTGTAGTGCATAAGAGAACTGTCTCGTATTTGTACTGTTAACCTGTTGCGATTTTTAAAAATTGAGTAATCATAAATACTAGGAGATTTCTGTTACGCCTAAATGAACCTGGATTACATTTGAACATATACAAAACACCTCTTGGGACTGACTTTGCCTCATTTGGCAGAGACCATTTCTATAAGTCTTTTGTTTTGATGGTGCTTAAAATCATGTTAATTCAGAGTAACAGCAACCCAGAATTCTCTGTTTTTCACCTTACAGGAAAGATGTTCCTGACAGCTAAAAATAGTGTCAGGATATCCATGCATTAAAGCAATTAGTCAGAATCCTCTACCAAAAGCCTTGGATTCTCTACCCTTTGTCCTAAGTGAGGATTTTCAAATCCTTACCCCTGGCTCTCTGTTTTTCTCTTGTAGGATAGGTAGAGATTGCCCAAATCAACCATCTCTTGTAACTAACTCTCAAACAATCTGATTCCTTCTTATATTATCAAAAGGAAAGCCTAGGGAAACAGATGGGGCTCGACCAATTGGGCTCCCGTCTACCATACAGGAGGTCCAGGGTTCGATGCCCAGGGCCTCCTGGTGAGGGCAAGTACAGGAATGCCAGCCAATGCAGAGAGCTAGCGCAGCAAGATGACACAACATGAGACATAGAGGAGAGAAAAGATGACGACGTAGCAGAACAGGGAGTTAAGGTGGCACAAGAGAGTAATCGCCTCTCTCCCACTCTGGAAGGTCCCAGGATCGGTTCCCAGAGCCACCTAATGAGAATACAAGCAGACACAGAAGAACACACAGCGAATGGACAGAGAGCAGACAATTGGGGCGGGGCAGGGGGAGCGGGAAGCAGGATAAAGAAATCTTAAAAAATAAAAGCTGCTTGTCTGATACGTGCAGACTATATATTGAATAGTCACAATTGCAACAGCGAGGAGTAATTGACTTTTTTTTTTTAATCAGTAGGTAGGGTTATAGGTAATTTTTACTTTGTGTTTCATTTTGTTCCACAAATAACAATTAGGACACCAAATAAAATAACACAAGCTCATGTGAATTGTTTTGGATTTCTCGCTCTGCGGCTGTGGTCCTTACTCACTCTGGAGACTCTCTTATAGTGAATTCTGGGATTTAGGTAGATAGAAAGTCTGCAGGACCTGTTGTATGAAGGTCAGAGAAATCTTGTCCTCAATTTTTTTTCCCAACACATTTTTGGGTGTGTGGTCGTTGTTGTCAGCAAGACCCTGCTATAGGTTGAACTTCAGTTTGCATTTATAATGTGAACTTCAGTTTGCATTTATGATTCACAAGTTTACTTTGGGGCAGTGTAGTACTACCAACTAACACAAGAGGTCAGCAAACAATTAGCTATTAAAACTGCTAAAGATGAATTTGAGCAGTTACTTCTTTTTGGTCAAAGGATATTTTTTAAATAAAATTGACAAATCTCTGAGTTGTGTCATTGAATACTTTCTAATCTCAAATGTATTAAAGTCTCTTGTCAGCTTTGTGGTCTCACTAATGTAAGTTAAACCATAATATTGTTACTTTATTCACCTTTTAAAAGCTAGGTATTGGGTTTTTGTATTGTTTGTATTCAGGACTCCTAAGAGGTTAGTAGAAACTTTGCTAGTTAAATACTGGTTAACAGTACCTTTTTTTTTTTTAGGTTACATTTCGGACAAGAATCTATCACTGTAATATTAACAGCCAAGGAGTTATTTGTTTGGACATATTGAAAGATAACTGGAGTCCAGCACTAACCATTTCTAAAGTCCTCCTTTCTATCTGCTCACTTCTTACAGACTGTAATCCTGGTAAGGTTAATAATTCTTGTTTTGTTCTTCCAGTTAAACTAAGATTTTCTAAAGATAAAGTACAGGTTTTATGTTTCTAAGAGCTTTCAAAGGACAAGAACTAATTAGTTTTTCAGGAAGTTTTAATCAAGACGTTCAAGATACTGTAGTTGAAAAATGCAGCCACTTTGTCATTAATTAAAACGTTGGAGAAACAAGGTATTGTAAACCGAAAACTTACTTTAAAGTTTGCTTTAGGTTTTTACATTTTCAGTCATTTCTCCCCACACTCACCCAGCCCCTTCTTTGGAGGTACCGGGGGCCGGGAACTGAACCCAGGACCTCGTATGTGGGAAGCTGGCGCTCAACCCCTGAGCCACATGGGCTCCCAGGTTGGTTTTTTTGTGTTTTTTGTCCCTAGGAGGCACTGGGAACTGAACCCAGGACCTCCCGCGTGGGAAGCAGGCACTCAACCACTTTAGCCACATCTGCTCCCCTCCTTTTTTAATCCTTTTTTAATATTTCCCATACAGTTCTCTCTAAACAAAACCAAGACACATACTTATAGATGTTGAGTCAAATGTCTGACCTCACCTGTGCCTGCTGGACTCCTGGAATGCTTGCCTCATAGCTGGTTTGTTACTTTGGTGGTCCTCAAGTTTGAAAATGGCAATCTTTGCTAAATACTTAGCAATTACTTAACTGTGACTGTGGACTTAGTTCCTCTAATTAAAAAATTTTTTTCTAGAAAAGTAAAATATAAATGTAGTTATTAAATGGTTCTATTCCATTTCAGAGAAAACCTATACTTAATGGGAAGTCTCAGGTTTGACCTAGTTCTAAGTAAACTGTTGTGGGTAGAGAGCATTACACTGCAGCAGCCCTGAGGCCCTCACGGTATGATCACAGTGCCATAACAGGTGCCACTGAGAAAAAGGGCACGTGAGCACAGCACTGGAGCCTTGGACATTCCAGGTTCCATTGAATTTAGCCTACTTTATAAGAGCAAAGAAACGCCAACTTAGTGGTGGTTATTGGGAGAGAAATGAACTAAGGAGATGAAGCCAAACCAGTACTGAAGCTTGAGCATTCTACTTTGGCAAGTATTCCCAACCATGTTGTTTTTTAAAGTCTAGAAGGAAAAATATACACAATGGTCGAGTGGATGGTATTTCAAAGAGGGGTTCGAGCGCACATATTTTGTTGTACCTTTCTACTCAAGCTATCACTAACTCATTTGCTGAAGTTTAAGATGGTCTTCTCCTCTCGAGGTAATTAATCTGTATTCTTTCCTTGCAGCGGATCCCTTGGTGGGCAGTATTGCCACTCAGTATATGACCAACAGAGCAGAACATGACAGAATGGCCAGACAGTGGACCAAGAGATACGCTACATAAATTGGGTTTTCACAGTTCACATTATTTGTCTGTCACAGAAAAGAGCTGCTTATGATTTTGAAGGGGTGGGGGAGGGTGGGAGTTGGTAAAGAGTAGGGTATTTCTATAACAGATATTATTCAGTCTTATTTCCTAAGATTTTGTTGTAACTTAAGGTATCTTGCTACAGTAGACAGAATTGGTAATAGCCTCTTTTAAAACTGTCATTAGTTCTGCAATATTAGCTGAAATGTAGTACAGAAAAGAATGTACATTTGGGTTCAGTTCCTTATAGTATGTAAATTTAAAACAGCTTAATTTTGTACAGGTTACACAAATGGCCATTTATGTAAAGTCCTTCCAAGAATACACCCTTTTTTTTTTTTTCAATTGGAATTTGTTTTCCCTTCTTTGGAGGGAACATTGGTATTTAACAGTTTTTAGAGACTGTCATCTCATACATGTAAAATGGACACGTGGCTATAAAACACCATATAGGAAATGAGTAGTTGTGTATTTTATTTTATATGCCAATCTACTTTATTGTGAAAAGATGAAAGGTTTGAATGAGGACTTGTGAAAACCTGTAGTGAAATACCTTAAGCTGGTAACTGTAAGGTGTGGAATAGGAGTTGCTCTCAGTGGATTGGTTCTATGTTGTGGACTACTTAAGTCTGCATTTGTTACTGTGCTAATAAACAATATTAAAAATAATCACCCAGTGCTGCTGGTTGTATACGTTCTTTTACCTTTTGGTTGCAGTTTGTAGAATTTTCTAAAATTTACAGATTTCTGCTATTCATGAAAAAACCCAGAAGTAATGCAGACTAAACTCTAATTTGTACATCAGCCTCACAGAGTAGTGTTTTTGTTTTGTTTTTTTAAGATTGGTTCATTTATTTATATACACACACCACTGTTTGTGCTCACTGTCTGCTCTTTGTCCATATTTGCTCTATCTGCTCATCTTCTCTTTAGGAGGCATCAGAAACCGAACCTGGGACCTCCCATGTGGTAGGCGGAGGCTCAATTGCTTGAGCCACATGCACTGCTCACTGAGTAGATTTCCCCCCTCCCACAGTTGTCTGTTCTGTGTGTTCTTGTGTCCACTTGTATTCTGGTCAGCGGCCCAGGGAATCTGTCTCTTTCTGTTGCATCATCTTGCTGCATCAGCTCTCCCATGTGTGCAGCACCCCTCCTGGGCAGGCTGCACTTTTCTCGCGCTGGGCGGCTCTCCTTATGGGGCACACTCCTTGTGCGTGGGGCTCCTCTACACAGGGGACACCCTTGCATGGCAGGGCACTCCTTGTGCACATCAGCACTGCGCATGGGCCAGCTCATCACCCAGGTCAGGAGGCCCTGGGTTTGAACCCTGGACATCCCGTATGGTAGGCAGATGCTCTATCCTTTGAGCCAAATGCACTTCCCCACAGAGTAGATTTTGAATTATCTTTAAAAAGGTTAAATAACCATTAACCCATCACCTTTTCAAAGATTCTTTGTGTTCCCTGCATGTTCCCCACCCCCATCTCCCTCCCACTGCACAAACTCTATTACAATAAATTTTAAACAAACCTGGGGGTAGGGAATCATCTTTTCTAACTTGCAGATGTTGTGTGGCAAGTACAACATAAACTACTTACAGCGAGATTAAATTTGACAGAACTTAGAGTGCACATACTGCACCTCTTCCAGAGAAACTAAGAGTTCTAAGGTACATTCAGTAAAAAAGCAAAATGCAGGATGATGTACGTATATCATTTTTTTAAAAGCAAATTTTAAAACTATCCATGAAATTCATGAATATAAAAATAGGGGTAACAACCATTTAAAGACTTACTGTAACAAGAACAAGTGATTATTAGTATCTTACCTTTTATATGGTTCTTGGCCTGAGCTCATTTAACTCACCCACCTGAACTTAAAAGTACTCCATTTAGGCTGTCACAATTTACTAGATGTTTTATAACATGTTTTTTGTCGAAGAGCTTCAGATTTTACATTTAAATTAATAAATTGCTTTCATGGTTGAAACCATTAAGTAACTTGCTTGCTTTTTAAATTTGTTATCATGCTGTCAACTTTTTAAATACAATTAGCCCCATTGCTCAAATCCTACCAAAATCTTCAGCGAGCCATAGCTCAAACTCAGACTACAATTAAGCCAATACTTTTATGATACATTTTATTCCAAATGTGACTACGTATCCAGAAAACTGCCAAAAGATATGTAGTCCTTCTGGAAAATGGAAATGTTACTATCCTTAAGTTCTTAGCCATTTTCAAGGGGAGGAAGAAACAATTTTGCCCTGTAGTATTTGGTTTTTAAATGGGGGTCCAGTTAAAAGAAGGAAAAAAAAAGCAGTCTTGTGAGTGATGGTTCTACTCATACCACCTACCACCTACCACCTCGAGCAGTTTAAGGAAAGGTTATAATCATGGGTTTTTTTCTATTTAACAAATCTCCACCAGAGAAAGATTAGCTTACTCATTACTCAGTTTACTGTGGTAGATGCATTATAGACACACAAAAAACGTCAAGTTTTATAACTCTTAGACAACAGATGATTAACATTTTTTAAAATAATGTTTGAGCTAAAAAGATTGCATAATGTTACAGAGAATTAGGATAGCTTCTGAAAACAGGTTAAGGGAGAAAAAATTACAAGTAAGTGTATTTGCATACTACCCAAACTTTAATGTTTTAACACGTGCAACATAAACATAAGTAACAAGGGACAGGTTTCACAATAGGAATGAGAATCTCATTTCATATCAGAGAATGACAAATATAGCCCATATTTTTTCCCTTGTAATTACAAGTTTTGATTTTAATCTAAAGTGCTTTAAATCACTTCCTTTGGGGTTATCCTAAGGACTAAAGATAGAGTGAAATGGCCTATTTTAAACAGTAATCTTACTCCATTGTCACAGATATTTCTATTCAATGAACAATTGTGAAATTACTTATTTTTAGTTCTCAGAGCTAGAGTTCCCTTTGTTTTTCCTCCCAGGCAAAGGAAAGCTCGATTTGCTCTGGGGCTGGGAAAGTTTACTGGCTAATAAAGTGAATGGCTCAATCAGGGTTTTCCGATCTGTCACAGTCACCTCCCACAGTCTCACTTTCTCACTTTTTGCCCACTGCTGGGCCACTTCAGCATCCACTTGTCTCTGCTCAGAAAGGTCGATTTTGTTTCCTAATACAACAATTGCTACCTGAAAGAAAAAAGTGATTAAAAAGATCATACTAGTACATCCCATTAAACAAACTGCTTCATCAAAACTGACTCTAGATGTGAGCCACATGATAAGGTCTATGCACCTGACTCGTAAGGCATTTTTGTTAAAATGCAGATGCTTTACAGGTTCCTAACTCAAGGGTTTTTTGTTTGTTTTCTTAACAATAGGTGAAGTAGTTAACTCAGGTATACATGGAAGATAGGCTTGGGAAATTAATATCTATTACTTAAACCATGATGTGACTGAAATGTGTCCACATTTGCATATGGCTGCACCTGATGTGAGACTGGCAAAGCAGTACTTCAAAGTAAGACAACTGGAGCTTGGCATGGCTATTCTACAGCTAGAATTCTGTACCTTACTCCATGAGAGCAGGAGTTTTCATCTCTTCACGTTGTTCCCAATCCTAGAAAAGTGGCTGGTGCAAGGTAAACACTCAGATACTTGTTAAATGTATCAATTAACTGGAGTATTTTATACTCTGCACGTCACTCACTCATTCATCTAAACTTGACTGCTTTTTATCACTGGGCACTCTGAGGTGATTAGAGTATCGCGAGCACAACACAGTCAAAACCTGGGAAGAGGGAAAGGAAGTATATCCAGATTGTCAGCGACTGCACAGAGGACTGGCTATAAAGCAGGATGACCTGACAATGGAGTAAGGGCAGCAACAACTCGGAGAAGGCCTCTCAGGAGCACTCACCTAGAGACTTCTGAACCGTGGCTGTGTGCCTGCCTGTAAGCTGAACAGCCTGTGCTCCAGGGAAGGCCATGTATTTGCCATTTCTCTCGGCAAATCTCGTACTTCACCATCCTTCAGCAGCAGCTAACTCTTCAAGCTTTCCTGTTGTTCTTCATCACCCAGCTTTTCATTGTCATGTATTAAAATGAAGCTCCCATCTCTCCTACCCAACTACATAAACTCACCCTATCCCCTGACTCGGCAAATCCCCTTCCTACAACCCCCCAACCTCTCTGGACGGCCCCTTACCTTACTGCCTCACTGAAACCTGGCTTGCCCTGCAGCCTTCTCTGCCACTGTCACTACAACTGCTCCCCACCATGAGCTCAGTCCCCAGGACCCCACTGACCCCCACCTCCTGTCTTCCTCACACACCACCACTCCCATTCTAAACGCAGGACGCACAGTCCATCTGCTCTACTACCTTTATCGCTGTCCCTCAACCCCCGTCGTGTCTTCAGTTTCTCCTCACCCAGTGTGAATTCTTTTTAGTCACACCCTTGCCCCTTGTATCCTCTTATTCACCTGGCAAAATGCCTACCCTAGTTAAATTTAACTCTTAGCCCTACTCTGTGCCTATGCCACTTATATGAACATGGCTGGAGAAAAACAACCCGGTCCCAATTCCTAACTGCTGATCCAAGTAGGCTAGTGTTATCTAGAAAAACATGTAACACTTCCTCCATTAATTCAAACCAGGCAACATTTCATATTTTCGGAAGAAAACGGCCATTAGAAGAGAATTTCCATATGCTTCCATCACATCTAACAACTTACCATCTTCTCTGCCCACATAAGTGATGTTCTAGAACCCATCCTCTTTTACCTGGCCAAAAGTAATTAACTCCTCTCTCCAACATCTTCAATATTCTCCTCTCTACTGAATCATTCCATTAGTATACAAATAGAATGTTCTCTCATGTTAAAAAAAAAAAAAACACATCCTTCTCTAGTTTCTACTCCAGTTTCTCTGTTCCTCTTTATAGCAAAACTCATTCAAAGAGCTGTTTGCTGTGTTCAAATCTCTTTACCAGCCACTCCAATTAGACTTATTCCTATTTTCCTAATACTGTTCTTGTTAAGAGCTCCAAAGTCTTAACAATGCTCTTAACAATGGTCCATTGTTTATTTGTTTTTTGAAGACTTACTTTTTTATTTATCCCCCACCCCTCCTCCAGATGGTTCTCTTGTCTGCTCGTTGTTTGCTCACCTTCCCCAGGACGTAGTGAGAACCAGACCCGGGACCTCCCACGTGAGAGGCGAGTGCCCAACAGCCTGAGCCACATCCCCTCCCTGCGGGCTGCGGCGTCTGCTCCCTGTGGCGGGGACAGCGTCTGCTTGTCTTTAAGGAGGCACAAGGACCCGAACTGGGACCTCCCGTGTGGTAGGCACCGACCTGGCTGAGTCACATCTGCTTCCCAGCCCCCCGTTTCTGACCTGTCTGACTCTACTGGGCAGGTTTTCCTCCCACCTTACTGGCCACCTCTCAGAGCCTTTGCAGGTTTTCCTCAAGGCTGGTGAAGGTGCTCCAGGGCACTACTGAATGAACTCTTCATTCCTCGCCATGTCGCCCAACTCTCTAATGTCAACACAGTAGCTAAAGTAATTCTTTTTAAATGGGCTCAAACTTTTTTGTTCCACGGACCCCTCTGCCAGTGATGTGAAAACCACAGCCCCCTTCCTAAGTCCCACACTATCCTGTGTATTTAATAAATATATCACACCTGCACCAACATGTCCCCACAAGAAGAATGTTTTTTTAAAATTTAAATTCCAGCTCCCGGACCCCTTGTTAAGAACCCTGGTCTAGAGAAAGATCTAAGGTAAGCACGCTGCAGGCAGAGGAACCTACAACTGCGAAGGCGCTAACAGGAGAAAAAATTACCCTGCTGTAACGACAGGAAGTAGGTCAGTGTCAGTGGAGTGGCATGAGAGGAGCAGGAGGAGGAGCAAGGAGGTGACAAGTGTAGGCTGGACCAGGTCACATGGGACTTCAGAGGCCACAGCAAGGCATGTTGATCGTATTTTAGGGTGGTAAAGGGTTATTAGGAAGCAAATATTACTTCGTGGTTTTCTTTCTGTAACGCTGAAAACAAGAAACCTATTTAGCCAATGAGACAATGAAGAGCCTCTGGAAACAGTGACCCCAAATAACAGGACAAGAACTATGTAGTAATTCAGATGTGGGACCATTAAAATCCACCTTGTGCACAGCAATAAACAAAAGGGAAAAAGTCAAACGCTGGTCCTTATTGAACACTGTCAGGTCTACATTTCCTAGACTAAGAAAAAAAAAAATCAAGAAGATCACAGATACTGTGACCACAACAATTTAATGCTTTGAAATATTTAGCTACCCAGAGTCCGTGCTGCAGTTTAAATCATAATTCCTTTCAACATTTTTAACTTAGCCTCTTACCTCTTTTTTGTCCTTGAACTTATCTATTTCTTTTTTCAGAAGCTCCACTCTTTGAAAGGATTCAAGGTTATTCACACTGTACACAAGAACAAACCCATCAGCAAATGAAAAATAGTGCTTTGGCAGCTCCACGCCTTCCTGCAGGCCTCTGGTGTCGTAAAGATGGAGCTGCTCCTTTACTCCCCGGTCCGTTTCCACCGAAGCCATGTACACATCTTCCATCGTCTCACAATCTTCCATTCCTTCGAAAGGAACAGAAATTGCTACTTTTGGAAAACTCTACTTTTTTTGGAAAACTCATTACTCACTTTCCTGTCCTTTAGAGGTCGGCTTTCTAGGTTTCCTACTTACCACATATAGTAATCACATTTCTATTTTACTGCCTTCTTTAAATGAAAGAAAGTTATTAAATTAAATGAACAAGGTGATTTTTTAAAATACTTCTTTTGTATAGAAATAAAAGTAATAAACACTTGGCAATAACATTTACCATTAAATATTTTTTAAAGTAACTGTTATATGACAGAGTGAGAGGCTCTAGGCCTCTGTCCTCCCGCAGAAACTTTAAACACTTAGCAAAAACTAGTAGATCTATATTTCTCAAACCTTTATAAAACAAAGGGATGCAGAGATTGGATGACTGCTAAATCAAGAAAAAGGCAACTTAGTAAGATGTGGGCTACAGTTACTAGCAATATTTTGACAATGTTATTTCATAGTTTGTAATAAATATTTTACAAAAAAAGTTCACAACTTTTACTATACACTTACTGTTTATGTGTGTTCATGGATGAATAATATACTTCATTAAAATTTTATTTAAAAAAAAGGCAACTTAAAAACAGCAGGAAACACATGGTTCTTCTGCCCTTTTTATCTGTGCCTGTAATTAGCACAATGCCCATTAAATATATGTCCCAGAGACTTAAATCTTCAGTCACTTCTGGTTGAGTCCTGAATCTCAAGAGAGTTACAGCGAACACCTATTCTCCAGTTCATCAGACTCATCCAGGACAACAACAAAAGGATAATGATGGACAACACCCACCACAAGGAACAGAGAGTGTCTACAACTGCAAGCAAGACAGTCCCATCCATCTCCCCATGGGATCAAAGCCCCCTCTCAATCGGAAGCAGTGTGGGTATCACCATCCAAAATCCTCAAGATGGGGGAATGCACACACATAAGGGGGGAATGCAGCTATGGGCCAAAGTAGACTAATTATCATGCTAGTAATGGAAGAACCTGTAACACTGTTATAAAGACAGTGGTCACCAAAGGTTCTGAGGGGACAGAGAGGGAAGAATAAGTGTAACATGGGGCATTTTGGGGACACTGGAATTGTTCTGCAAGACACTGCAATGACAGATAAAAGTCATTACACATTTTGTCAAAACCTATAAAACTGTGGGGTGCGAAATGTAAACCATAGACCATAGTTAGTAGCAGTGCTTCAATTTGTGTCCATCAATTGTAACAAACGTACCACACTAATAAAAGATGTTAATAGGGTAAAATGTAAGGAGAGGGGATGGGGTATATGGGAATCCCCTATACTTTTTATGCAGCTTTTAAGTATTCTAAAATGTCTTTAAAAATAAATAAAATAAAACAAAATGATGAGAGAGTAAAAACAAAAACAAAAGCAGGAAACTCACATCGTGCCCTTCCTGGCCCTCAATCCACGCCCTCGCTGGCTTGACGCAGAGCTGGCCACACCACCAGCGCAGCCTCCTGGTACTGGTTCTGGAGGGAGTGGAGTCATCCTCGTGCACATACTGGGTACGTGTAGGTGTGCCCATTTCTATGGCATCACCCTTAGGGACTGAACCAGAACCCACATCACAGACTCACCAGTCCAGAACGTGCCCTGCACGTGGAGGAGCTGCCTAGGGCAAAGCGATCCCCACTGTGGGACACAGAGTGGAGCACCCAGAAACATGAGGAAATCGTTTCCAACGAGAATGAGGACGCCCGTATCAACGTGAATTGGGGAACTTCTAGGGTCACAGGTGCACACTATGCGCGACGGTTATGCTCATGTGTCAACTTGGCCAGGTAAAGTGACCCAGTTGTTTGGTCAAGCAAGCCCTGGCCTAATTGTTACTGTCAGGGCATTAGACATAAATCATTAACAAGTTGATGGCACCTATGGCTGATTACATCTACAGGAGATGGAATCATCTGAGGAGATTGCCTCAGCAATGAGAGACATCTAATCGGTTGAAGGCCTTAAAGGGAGAAATGATAATTCAGTAGTTAGAAGAGAGAATTTTAATCTCTACTTCAGACAGGCAGCTTCTCCTGGGAACTTCACCGGAGTTCCTGGCTTGCAGCCTGCCCTATGGAACTTGACCTTGTGCACCTCCAGTCACGAGAGATAATCTGATAAAATCTCAGAATATGTGCAGCTATTTCCTGTCAGTTCTGTTTCCTAGAAAACCCTAAAAGACCAAGGATGAAATGGAAGCTCAGAAAACACCAGGGAGAGACCTACATTTTCCCCACAAGCTATGATCTAAATCCCTTGTTAGGAGAGCCAAGCCCTGAAGGAAAGCACTCAATAGAGACCAATCTGCGAAGACCAGGAAAAGACGAGTATTTTTTTGTCAACTCTTGACATTAAAGGAAATCTTACATGACATTACCTGGATACAACTTTAAGAAACAACTGCTTCAATGTCTAAATTCCAGAGATCACACGTCAAAATAGGAAAATGTCCAGGGCACGACAAAAGATGAGAAAACATACAAAAAAAGGAAACAATGGTCCATGTAAAGGAGCAAGATGGAGATTAGATCCATCAACAAGAGGAAGGTTATGGGAAAATGGTGGCGTATAAAGCTCTAAAATTCAGTCCTTCCACCAGAAAAACTATTAAACAGGCAGAAACTGTCTAAAAACAATTTTGAAGCTCTAGAGGCCAACAGAACACTGTATACCATCCAGGGAAGAGCAGGAGGAAGAGACTGGTAAATTATAGTAAAAACCACTGAATTGCTCTCCCTGCAGTGGTTAATGGCACCTATCTCCCACTCTCACAGCACGCTGCTGTGGGGTCCAGTCCTTGGCTAGCTCGCTGTTGGCAGAAAGAGACATAAAAATCCTCTGCCCCAGGACCAGAAATGGGCATGGCCAATGGCTGATAATGGTTTGTGATTAATGTCTTCAGATCGCTGGGGGCCTGGCTCTGAGGGTGGGCCATTGTTCCAACATGCCCCAGAGAAAGGCGACAGTGGTGGAGACTTGAAGACGCTATGCTCCTCAGGGATGCAGGGACAGTTGGTTGAAGGGCTGTATTTGCTGGGCAGGTCAAGAAAGCTCAGCAATGGAGACCCATTGCAGAAGTCCCTGGTGCACTTACCAATCTCCCACCCAAGGCATGTTGCAACCTGTCTGTCTCGTTGGTGGGTCCCTGGCGCTGTCTGGGCAGGGAAAGACTGACTTGGGAAACTCCTCTCAGCATGCCTCCTTCCCGGAAAACACCCTCCAGGCAAAAGCAGCTTGAGACAACAAAAGAAGTGTAAGAAACTGTAGAGGTGGACAGCCTGGCACAAAGCCCTGCTGCTTCAAACACCTGAGATGGGGAGGTCTATTTCCTGGGAAACAGAGAGGGCATTCACACTCCTATAAATAGGGGCGCTCTAAAGCAAAACAGCCAAGAAATACATGTCCAGAACAAGACGCAGACCCAGAAATGACAGGGAGCACACTGCATACAACATGCACCTTGGACAGATACGTGGGCTGAAGATCAGGAAAATGTGTCTTATCACCAGCTGGTTACAAAATTTAAAAAATACACATCTTGGGAAATAAATCCCAGAGTCACTGTTTAAAAATATTAAAATACATACTGTGCGATAAAAGGGTAAAAGACAAAGAAACAGGAAATGATGACCTATCCAAAAGAAAAGGATAAAAATCCAGAAAAACCAGGAAGACCAGAATGTGGATATACCAAAGTCTTTAGAAATACATATCTTAAAAATGCTCAAGGACATAAAAGAAAATACAGAGAAGGGACTAAAGGATATCAGGAAAACAATGAATGAGCAAGATGAGAATCTCAGAAAAAGAGATAGATATTTTAAAACAGGACCCAAACAGAACCACTTTCTCCGAAGAAAAAAATAACCAAAATAAAAACTTCCCAAGAGGGTTTCAACAGCAGATTTAAGCTCAGAGAAGAATGAAATCAGTACACTCAAAGACAATATAATTGAAATGAGTCAGGCTGAAGAGGGGAAAGAAAAAAGATTATAAAAAGCAAAATAGCCTAAGATACCTCTGGGACACCATCAAGTGTACCAAAATATGCATTACAGGCAGTCCACAAGGAGAAGAGAGAAAGGGGCTGAAAAAATATTCAAAGAGATAATGACAAGAAAACTTCCCAAACAAGGCAACAGATGTGAACATGCACATCCAAGAAGCCCAGAGAACACCAAACAGGATAAACATGAAGAAAAATACACCCTGCCATATATTGATCACACTACTGAACGCAAAAGACAAGGAGAAAATTCTGAAAGCTGCAACAATAGCAAAATATGTTATATACAAGTGAGTCCCAACAAGATTAAGTGACGATTTCTCATCAGAAACCAGCAAGGCAAGAAGGCAGTGGGGTGAAATACTTAAAACACTGAAAGAAAACAATTGCTAACCAAGAATGTTAGATCCAGTGAGACTTTCTTTCAAAAAATGAGGGACAGATTAAGATATTCCCAGATAAACAAACGCTGAGGGAGTTCATCACCACTAGACTTGTCCTAAAGCAATGCTAAAAGTGGAATCATTCAGACTGAAAGAAAAGGACAACAGACAGAGGTTGAAAGTGGCATAAAGAAGTTACCTTTGGAAAAGGTTACCACTTGGGTAATTACAAATGCCAGTGTTATAGCATTGTGTTGTTTGGAACAGAACTCAACTTACTTCCTACAGGTGCTAAAATGCAAATACATAAAAAGTAATGATAAATCAATAGTTTTAGACATATACAAAAATTTAAGTGGGTAATGTACCAAAAAAAAGCAGGAGGAAAGAGGTATAGGAAGAGTATACAGGTATGCTATTGAAGTTAAACTGGTATCAAACCAAATATGATTGTTATATCATTAAGATTTTAAATTTTAACCGTATGGTAACCACAAGGGAAATATATAAAAAAATACATCTAGGGAAGCAGATGTGGCTCAAGTGATAAGGTCTCTGCTTACCATATGGGAGGACCCAGGTTCATTACCTGGGACCTCTTGGTAAAATGGAAAAAGAGAAAGTGTGCCTGCGCAGCAAGCCAGTGCACGCATGGCGAGCAGAGTGCCTGCGTGGTGAGCTGAGTGCCCACGTGAGCATCTGCGGGGCGAGCCAAGTGCTCGTGTGAATGGCTGCGCAAATGAGTCACGCAGCAAGATGATGATGCAACAAAAGAGAGACGAAGGGAAGAGTCAAGATGAAGCACAGCAGAGACCAGGAACTGAGGTGGCGCAATTGACAGAGAACCTCTCTCCACATCAGCAGTTTCAGGATTGAATCCCAGTGAATCCTAGAGGAGAAAGATGAGAAGACAAAAAGAGAAACAGATACAAATGATCATACAGCGAATGGACACAGACAGCAAAAACAGCAGGGCGGGGTGCAGGGGCAAGAAAAAAATTACATCCAGATAGAAAAGAGAAGACACTCAATATGGTACAACACACAAAATAAATGAACATAAAACTAGGCATTAATGGAAGAATTGAGGGACAAAAAATGTATAATACTTAGAAATGCTAAATAGCAAACCAGAAGAAGAAAGTCCTGCAGCACCAAGTAATGACTAAATGTAAACATCCTGGGGAGGAGATGTAGCTCAAGTGGTTAAGTGCCAGCTTCCACATGAGATTCCAGGTTCCATCCCCAGTGCCTCCTATAAACAAGTAAACTAAAACACCAACTCTCACTGGGGAGTGAATGCAGCTCAGTGGCTGAGCGCCTGCTTCCCATGCAAGAGGTCCTGGGCTAAATCCCTGGTACTTCCTCAAAAGAAAAATAAATAAATAAATGTATTAAAATGTCCAGACAAAAGGCAGATCTTGGCAAAATGGATTAAGAAACGTAAACGCGGAGGAATATTCTCAAGATGGTGTCAGAGTGGGTAGGCAGGGCTCGGCTCTCTTGCAGAAAACAGCAGAGAAGGGGCAGAAGCTGCTTCAGCAATCTACAGCCCAGGAGAGTGCTGTGCACATTGTCCAGGAAGAAATGGGTCAAAGAGACAAAGAGGCTGAAAAGAAATCTGTGAGTAACTCACCCTGGCAGCTGGAAGGAGCACTCATGCCCCACCCGCAGGGTGAACAGCCTCAGTAAAGCCAGTGGTGATGGCAGCCACCTGAGGGCAACAAACTAACTGGGAAGAGGAAGGGTGTGGCCGAGGGCTTGAGTGAGGTTTCTCTCCGGTGAGTTAAAGCAGCAGGGCCCCAATCTGAATTGTGGCTCTATCTGGCTCAGAAACACAAGCCAGTAGAGACTGAAAAATCACCTTTGTGGAAAGTTTGGCCAAAACGTGCCGTCTGCTGGCAGACAAGGAAAGTGAAGGAAAACAAGACTTTGGGAGTCTCTCTCATCCCTAACCACAGGCCCCCTAGGATCTAGTATGTGCCCCATTAGAGGGTTCCTGGCCCTGTTTTGATAGCATGAACAGTGCAATTTTAAAGTTTTAAAATAAAGTAAACCCAAAATCAAAGAAAATCCATGAAATAAAAACCACTAGGCAAGAGAGAAAAGTAGACCATCAGAGTAAACTCGCTAACATGATCAGATGCCAAGACATCAGCAAAAAATTACAAGAACAGGAAGATATGGCCCAGCCAAAGGAAAAAATTAAAAGTCCTGAAGAGACACAGGATTTAAAACAACGAATCAATGATGTTCACACAAATCTCCTAAATCATATCAAAGAGTTAAAGGAATATATGACTAAGGAGATAAAGGATATTAAGGAGACACTGGAACTTTCAGGAAGTAGGCATTGGAGTAGGTTAGCAGAGCTCAACTCTTTTAAAAAAACAACAGAGGAAGGGCAAAAAGCTGTCCAAGGGAGTGCTTTGAGGCTCTGCACACCAGGACAGTGCTGTGCATCGTCCAGCGGGGAAGAGCGAAAGAAGAGCTGAAATAAAAACTGTGAGTTACTCGCTCCCGTGACTGGGACTAGCACCCACCCCCCCACCCTCAAGGCGCACAGCCTTGGTAAAACTCATGGGTCACTGCAGTCAGCTGAGAGGGGAACAGAGAGGGAGAGTACAGCAGAGGGCAGAGAAGGGTTTCTATTCAGTAAGTGTGGGAGCAGAGGTTGCTTTTAATCTCAGCTCTAGCCAGCCCAGCCACTGAAGGTTGAGAGAGACACCTCCGTGGACAGATTACAAAGAGTGCCATCTGCTGCCAGGCAAGAGAACTGCAAGAAGAAAAACAGCTTTTTGGAGTCTCTCATGTCAGAGGCCCCCTTGAATTGGATCTGTGCTCCTTCAGTGAATTCCTGCTTCTTCCTGTTTTGATAACTTAAGCTGGGTAATTTTAAAGATTTAAAGAAGGTGAAAAAAAAATTAAAAAGAGCCATGAAGGGGGAGTGGGTGTAGCTCAGCTGCTTGAGTGCCTGCTTCCCATGTTTAAGGTCCCAGGTTCATTCCCCAGTGCCCCCTAAAAAAAACAAAAAAAAATCCATGAAACAAAACCACTAGAAAATAAATAAATGAAATTGACTGTTCAGAGTAATTCACCAACATAATCAGATGCCTAGATATCAGTAAAATATTACAAGCCTTACTAAGAAACAGAAAATATGGCCCAGCCTAAGGGACAAATCAAAAAGCCTCATGGGACACAGGATTTAAGACAATTAATCAATGATATTCACACAAATCTCTAAATCAATTCAAAGAGTTGAAGGAACACATGGCTAAAGATATAAAAGATATTAAGAAGACACTGGATGAGTATAATGAACAATTTTGAAGCATGCAAAGAAAAGTAACAGAGCTTATGGCAATGAAAGACATGGATGAGATTAAAAAGAATGAGGTTAGAGAATAGAAATCTGAGGATTAACCTGTGCAAAATTGGTAAAAAGTTTATCTTTGGAAATAACAGAAAGGGTGAAAGCACATCACAGTGTTTACAACTAACAGAACTATTATATGGGTATGATGGCTGAAAGGGAAAGTCTAATGTATAAAATAAGAAGGAAAGCTAAAAAATGTAACATGGGACTGTACAGCAAAGTAAAACTTCATGTGAAATAGGAATATAGGTAATATTGCATATATGACTGTTTTTCTTTAGAATTGAACAAATGTGTGTTAATGTAACAAATATAAGTTAATGTTATAAGATGTTAGTATCAGGCAAAAAAAAAAAAAACCAAAAAAAACATGCTAAGTGAAAGAAACGAGACAAAGTACTACATATTGTATGATTACATTTATATAAAATGTAAATATAAATCAATTTATAAAGATGGAATTAGATTTGTGGTTATGTACGGCTGGGGAATAATAAAGGGACTGAGAGATACCTGTTAAGGGCTTATGGGCTTTTTCTTTTTGGAGTAATGAAATTGTTCTAAAATTTTTTGTGCTGATGAATGTACAATCTATGATTATACTAAAAGCAATTGATTGTACACTTTGGATGGACTGTATGGTATGTGACTACATATCAATAAAACTGCTTTTAAAAAATATATATATACACAAATAAACTACAGAGAGAAACAATAGCAGTTATGTATGGCAGGGGAAGCATACAGATATTGAGATAATGAGTTTTTCTTTGTTTTGATTATTATTATTGGAATGATGAAAATGCTGTAATGATGATTGAATTGATGAATGTGAAACTATGGATTATACCAAATAGCACTGACTGTACCCTTTAGATGAACTGTATGCTTTATTAATATGTATCAATAAATTGATTTGTTTTATATATATATATACACACACACATATATGAGAGGCAAATAACAGATCTGAATCGGCTAAGGACAGAATTAGTAAATTAGAAGACAGAGCATCTGAACTTGAAAAGATAAAAGAACAGAAAGGTAAAAGAATGGAAAAAAATTGAACAGGGTCTCAGAATTGAATGACAAGCGAAGAACACAATCATATTATAGCTGTTCCAGAAGGAGAAGGGAATGTAAAAATGGGGGGGAAATGTTGTATCTTCCACTAGGAAGTAGAATGTTGTATCTTCCACTAGGAAGTAGAAGATACAACAGTCATAAATATCTATGCACCTACAGGTGTCCCAAAATACATGAGACAAACTCTGAGAAAACTGAAGGAAGAAATAAACATCACTACAATAAATGTTGGAGACTTCAGCATCCCACTCAAAACATTAGACAGAACTAGACAGAGAGTCAACAAGGAAACAGAGAACTTGAACACTATGATAAACAAGTTAAACCTAACAGACATATACAGAACATTGTACCCAAACTCAGTGGGTTATACATTCTTCTCAAGTGCCCGTGGATCTTTCGCCAGGACTGATCACATGTTAGGGCACAATACAGCTCTCAATAAATATAAAAAGACTGAAATTATACAAATCACCTTCTAGATCATAAAGGAATGAAACTGGAAATCAATAATATACAGTAAAAAACTAAATTTGCAAATATGTGGAGGTTGAACAACACACTCCTAAATAATCAGTGGGTCAAAGAAGAAATTGCAAGTGAAATCAGTAAATATATTGCAACAAATGAAAATGAGAAAACAAGGTATCAAAACTTACGGATTACTGTGAAGGCAATCTTGAGAGGGAAATTTATAGCCCTAAATGCCTATATTAAAAAAGAAGAGGGCGCTAAACTCAAAGATTTAATTGAACAACTAGAGAAACTAGAAAAAGAACAGCAAACCAATCCAAAAGCAAGCAGAAGGGAAGAAATAATAAAGATAAGAACAGAAATAAATGAAATTGAGAACAAAAAAACAAGAAAGAAAATCAACAAAACCAAAAGCTGGTTCTTTGAGAAGATCAATAAAATTGACAAACCCCTAGCTAGACTAACAAAGAAAAGAGAAGATGCAAATAAATACATTCAGAAATGAAAGGAGGGAAGTTACAACTGACCCCACAGAAATAAAAAGAATCATAAAAGGATAAGAGAAACTATATGCCAACAAAACTAGACAACCTAGATGAAATGGACAAATTCCTAGCAATGCACAACCAACCTACACTGGTGTTACAAGAAATACAAGAACTTAACTAACCAAGCACATTTAAGACGACTGAATCCATCATCAAAAATCTCCCAGCAAAAGAAGTCCAGGACCAGATAGCTTCACAGGTAAATTCTACCAAGCATTTTGAAAAGAATTAACACCAATCCTGTTTAAACTCTTCCAAAAAATTGAAGAGGAGGGAACATTACCCAACACATTTTATGAAGCCAACATCACTCTAATACCAAAGCCAGTTAAAGATACTACAAGAAAAGAAAATTACAGACCAATCTCTTTAATGAACACAGATGCAAAAATTCTCAACAAAATACTAGCAAATCAAATCCGACAGCATATCAAAAGACTTATACATCACAACCAAGTGGGATTTATTCCTGGTATGCAAGACTGGTTCAACATAAGAAAATAAATCGATGTAATACACCACATTAACAAACTGAAGGGGAAAAAAAACACAATAATCTCAACCGACTCAGAAAAGGCATTTGACAAAATCCAGGATCCTTTTTCGATAAAAACACTTCAAAAGATAGGAATAGATGGAAAATTCCCCCTTTCTGATAAAAGGCATATATGAAAAACTCACAGCCAACATCATACTCGATGGAGAAAGGTTTAAAGTTTTCCCTCTAAGATCAGGAACAAGACAAGGATGCCTGCTGTCACCCTGTTATTCAGTATTGTACTAGAAGTTCTGGCTAGGACAAATAGACAAGAAAAAAAATAAATTAAAGGCATCCAAATAGGAAAAGAGGAAGTAAAACTCTCACTGTTTGCAGATGATATGATCCTGTACTTAGAAAATCCTGAAGTATCCACGACAAAGCTACCTGAGCTAATAAATGAGTTCCGCAAAGTGGCAGGACACAAGATCAATATGAAAAAATCAGGCAATGGACTTGGCCCAGTGGTTAGGGCGGACACTCTTATCAGTTGAGCCAAATCCGTTTCCCTCATTGTAGTTTTGATTTGCATTTCCCTAATTTTTAGTGATTTTGAGCATTTCTTCATGTGTTTTTTTTGCATTTGTATTTCTTTGGACAAATGTCTATTCAAATCTTTTGCCCGTGTTTTAATTGGTTTGTTTTTCCTTTTATTGTTGAACTGTAACATCTCTTTATATATTCTGGATATATATCAGATATGATTTACAAATATTTTCTCCCATCGAATTGGCTGCCTTTTCACCCTTTTGACTAAGTCCTGTGAGATGCAAAAGTGTTTAATTTTGAGAAGGCCCCATTTATCTATTTTTCTCTTTTGTTGTATGTGCTTTGGGTGTAAGGTCCAAGTAACTACCACCTACTACAAGGTCTTGAAGATGTTTCCCTACATTTCCCTCTAGTAGTTTTATGGTCCTACCTTTTATATTTAGGTCTTTGATCCATTTTGAATTGATTCTTGTATAGAGAGTGAGATAGGGTCTTCTTTCAATCTTTTGGTTATAGATATCCAGTTGTCCCAGCACCATTTGTGGAAGAGACTGTTTTGTTCTGATAACATTAACTTGATAGGTTTGTCAAAAAACAGTTAATTGTATAAGTGAGGGTTTATTTCTGCCTACCACATGGGAGGTCCAAGGTTCAAACCCAGGGCCTCCTGACCCATGTGGAGCTGGCCCTGGCATAGCGCTGATGCGCACAAGGAGTGCTGTGGCACGCAGGGGTGTCCCCAGTGTAGGGTAGCCCCACACGCAAGGAGTGCGCCCTGCAAGGAGAGCCGCCCAGCGTGAAAAAAGGGCAGCCTGCCCAGGAGTGGCACCTCACACACGGAGAGCTGACACAGCAAGATGACACAACAAAATGAGACACAGATTCTCAGTGCCATTGACAAGAATACAAGGGGACACAGAAGAATACACAGTGAATGGACACAGAGAGCAGACAAATGGGCAGGGGGAAGGGGAGAGAAATAAATAAATCTTTAAAAAAAAAAACTACAATGAGATATCATTTCACACCTATCAGAATGGCCAATATCAAAAAGACAGAGAACTACAAGCAGTGGAGAGGATGTGGAGAAAGAAATAGGAACACTTATTCACTGTTGGTGAGAATGCAAAATGGTACAGCCACTGTGGAGGACTGCTTGGCAGTTCCTAAAGAAGTTGAATATAGGGAAACGGACTTGGCCCAGTGGTTAGGGTGTCCGTCTACCACATGGGAGGTCCGTGGTTCAAACCCCGGGCCTCCTTGACCCGTGTGGAGCTGGCCCATGTGCAGTGCTGATGCGCGCAAGGAGTGCCCTGCCATGCAGGGGTGTCCCCTGCGTAGGGGAGCCCCACGCGCAAGGAGTGCGCCCATAAGAAGAGCCGCCCAGCACGAAAGAAAGTGCAGCCTGCCCAGGAATGGTGCCACACACACGTCCCGTGCCACTGATGACAACAGAAGTGGACAAAGAAACAAGACGCAGCAAAAAGACACAGAGAACAGACAACCGGGGGAGTGGAGGGGAATTAAATAAATAAATCTTAAAAAAAAAAAAAAAAAAAGGAAGTTGAATATAGACTTGCCATGTGACCCTACAATACCACTACTGGGTATATACCCAGAAGAACTGAGAGCAGTGACACAAACAGACATCTGCACACTGATGTTCATGGCGACATTATTCATGATCGCCAAAAGGTGGAAACAAGCCAGGTGACCTTCAACAGAAGAATGGCTAAACAAACTGTGTCTATTCAGACGATGGAATATTATGCAACTGTATGAAGAAATGAAGTCATGAAGCACATGACAACATGGATGAACCTGGAGGACATTACGTTGAGCAAAGCAAGCCAGACACAAAAGGACAAATACTGAATAACCGTATTACTATGAACCAATTATATTGCACAACAAATTGCATGATTCAAAAAAGATTTACAGGCACCCAGTAAGTAAGTAAATAAATAAATGAATAAATAGCAAAAGGCAGAAGTCCTGCATTATCAGTAGTTCCTTTTCACATAAGTGGATTAAGCTCTCCAGTTCAAAGGCAAATATACTGACAGAATGGATAAAAAAGATGACCCAACTATAAGGTGAGTCTCTTGTAAACAGCATAAAACCAAAGACACTTGTAGGCTGAAAGTTAAAGGATGGAAAATTTTTCCATGTAAATAACAAAGAGAGCTAAGATGGCATAACAATATGAAATAAAATAAACTTTAACTCAAAAACTGTTAGACCTGCCAAAAAAAAGATACTATATGTTGATAAATGGGCCAAGTTATCAAGAAAAGATAAAAATCATCAATGTATACACACCCAAGTGCAGAGTCCCAAACTAAATGAAGCAAATATTGACAGATTTCATGGGAGAAATAGATGATTCTACATTAATAGAAGGAGACTTCAATATACCACTTTCAATAATGGATAGAACACCTAGACAGAAGAATAATAAGGAAAGGGGAGACTTGAATGATACTACAAACCAGCTAGATTGAAAAGAAATATCTAGAACTCTCATCCAACAACAGCAGAAAACACATTCTTCTCTACTGTACGTAAGTCACTCTCTAATAGACCACATGATGGATTAAAAAACACGTCTAAATAAAATTTTATAATATTGAAACCATTCATCTTCTCTGACCACAATGAAATGAAGTTAGATGTCAATAACACATTAAGAACTGAAAAATTTACAAATGTGTCCAAATTAAACAACAAAGGCCAAAGAAGAAATCAAAAGGGAAACTCGGAACTATCTTGAGACTAATAAAAACGAGAACACAACATATAAAATTTATGGGGATGCAAAAAGGCAGTGCTCATGGCAAAATGTATAACTTTAAATACTTATATTAAAAAAAGAATAAATAACTCATGTTAGTAACCTAACCTCACACCTGGAGGAACTAGAGGAAGAACAAACTAAAACCTAAGGAAGCAGAAGGAAGCAAACAAAAATCAAAGCCAAGGTAAATGAAACTGATATTAGAAACACAATACACAGACTCAACAAAACCAAGACTTGGTTCTTTGAAAAGATCAATAAAATCAACAAACCTTTAGCTAGACTGACAAAGAAAAAAAAGAGAAGGGACACATAATTAAAATCAGAAATAAAGGGGGAACATTACTACCAACTGGACAAAAATAAAAAGGATTATAAGAGGATACTGTGTAAAATTTATGCCAAGAAATTAAGATAATTAAATGAATAATTAGAAATGATATGAAATGGGCAAATTCCCAGAAACACACAAATTACCTAAACTGACTCAAGAATACAAGACATTAACAGACCAAAAACACGTAGAGAATGAAACAGTAATCAAAAATTTTCCAACAACAAAAAAACTCCAGATGGCATCACAGATGAATTTAACCAAACATTCCAAGAATAATTAACGTAAAGCCTATTCCACTCTTTCAAAATACTGAAGAGAAAGGAACACTTCCTAACTAATTCTATGAGGCCAACATCACCCTAATTCCAAAATCAGATAAAGTTATAAGAAAAGATCGAAATCCCTAATGTATATGACATGCAAAAATCCTCAACAAAATACTGGCAAACCAAATCCAATAGCACATTAAAAGATTATAGGTGGCGGACTTGGCCCAGTGGTTAGGGCATCCATCTACCACATGGGAGGTCCGCGGTTCAAACCCCAGGCCTCCCTGACCCATGTGGAGCTGGCCCATGTGCAGTGCTGATGCGCGCAAGGAGTGCCCTGCCATGCAGGGGTGTCCCCCGCGTAGGGGAGCCCCACGCGCAAGGAGTGCACTCCATAAGGAGAGCCGCCCAGCGTGAAAGAAAGTGCAGCCTGCCCAGGAATGGTGCCGCACACACGGAGAGCTGACACAGCAAGATGACGCAACAAAAAGAAACACAGATTCCCGTGCTGCTGACAACAGAAGTGGACAAGGAAGAAGACGCAGCAAATAAACACAGAGAATAGACAACCGGTGGGGGGGGGGAAATAAATAATTTTTTAAAAAAAAGATTATATACCAGCGAAGCGGGTATGGTTCAACCAGTTGGGTGCCTGCCTACCACATGGTTTGGGACCCAGTGCCTTCTAAAGATGGGCAGATACCACACCCATTGCAATAAGCTAGAGGCCACAAAGGGCTAGATGCTGCAGCACTACAACGAGCTAAATGCTGCCCCGCTGCAATGAGCAGACACCTAAACAAGCAGACGCCAAAAGCCAGCAGACGCTGCAGCCCACAGGGAGCAGATGTGGCTCAGGTTGTTGGGCACTAGCCTCCCATATGGGAGGTTCCGGGTTCGGTTTCCAGTGCCTCCTGGAGAAGGCGAGGCAAACAATGATTAGACAGATGAGAGAACTTTCTGGGGCACTGGAAACCGAACCCAGGACCTCCCACATGGGAGGCAAGTCCCCAATGATCTGAGCCACATCTACTCCCTGAGGGCTGTGCCATCTGCCGACTTCTGGCATCTGCTCGTTTAGGCATCTAGCTCATTGCAGTGGATGTGGACCTGAACCCAGGACCTCCCATGTGGTAGGCAGGTGCCCAACTAACCGGTTGAGCCACATCTGCTTCCCCCCCTATATTTCTGGTGTAATATTTATGTAACCTAAAGCTTCTTTAAAAACAAAGCATTTCCACAAAAAGAAAAAAAAGAAAAAAGACACACCTCCCAACAAAGAAAAGTCCAGAACTGGAAGGTTTCACTGCTGAATTCAACCAAATATTAAAAGGAGATTTAACACCAATTCTGTTCAAACTCTTCCAAAAAATAAGAGGAGGTATTGCTTCATAACTCAATTCTATGAGAATATTACCCTCATACCAAAGTCAGATAAAGACAGCACAAAAAAAAGATAATTATAGACTAATACCTCTTATTAATATAGATGCTGTTAGTTACCTTGGCTGCACAAGCAAATACCATGCAATGGATCAGCTTAAACAACTGGAATTTATTATATCACAGTTTTGAGGTGAAAAGAAAGTCCAAATAAAGGTACCATCAAGGCAGTGCTTTTTTTTCAAAGACTGGCATTCTGGGCTGCTGCCAGATATCCCTGGTTTTTGGCTCTTCTGGTACATGGCAAGCCAAGTACATGGTGGCCTCTCTTGGCCTCTCCAATATCTTGTGGGTTCTACTGAATTTCAGGTTCTACTGCTGTATATTCTCTCTCTCTCTCTCCCTCCTCCCCATGAATTTCATTCCACTTATAAAAGATTCAGTAATAGGATTAAGGTCCATCCTGAATGAGGTAGACCACAAGTTAACTGAAGTAACCCCATCAAAAGGTTCTACTTATAAGAGGTTCACAGCCACGGAATGGATTAAGTTTAAGAACATGTTTTTCTGGGGTGCTTACAGCTCCAAACCACCACTAATGCATAAATCCTAAAAAAAAAAAAAAAAAGAAAGAAAAAGAAACATTGACTGGTAAATAAAATTCAACAATATATTAAAAGCATTATACACCACTGAGGCAGTTTGAAGTTATTTATGAATCCCAAAAAGAGAAAGATTATATTTGTAAACTAATCTATTCCTCTGGGTGTGATACCCTTTGGTTATATTAAATTCAGTTGAGGGCCCTTTGGTTAGATTACCTATTAAGATTGCTTTGAGGGTTTTTTTGATTCAACCACGTCAGAAGGTGTGACTCAGGTTGAGTTCCTGCCCTCTTGCTGTGTCTGATATAAATGGATACTCAATCACTCAGACAGACACAGAAGAGAAAGTTTATCATTTTTTGATCCTGCCATGTGACAGAAAGAAGGCTCAAACAGCCCTGGGAAGAGATGACCCATTTTGCCTGATAGCTTAGAGTGGAGAATGGGAAGAGAGCCTAGACTGATATAGGAGGTCCAGAAAAGCAGCAGCCCTACGCCAGGAGAGAAAGGACTTCCCTTAAGCACGAGGCCTCAAGAGGCTGGGCGCACAGAGCCTCAAGAGGAAGGGGAAGCCCAGGAGGGAAGGCAGAGACCAGCCAGAGATCACCGACCATCTTGCTTCAACATGCAGCAACTGACTTTGCTGAGAAAGCAACTTTGAGTTGGACTTTTTATGGCCTTGTAAACATAAGCATTTACCCCCAATAAATATACTTCATAAAAGCCAAAAGAGAAGCAGATGTCAGGGAAGCAGATGTGGCTCCCATCTACCATATGGGAGGCCCCAGGTTTGATTCCCATGGCCTCCTGGGGAGGGCAAGCTGGCCTGCACCGCGGAGAGCTGGTGCAGCAAAATGACGCAACAACGGGAGATGCAGAGAAGAGACAGTGATAGATGCAGCACACAGAGGAGCTGAGGTGGCTCAAGCAATTGAGTGCCCCTCTCTCACACCAGAGGTCCTGGAATCAGTTCCTGTGGTACCTTCTAAAGAGAAAGACAAGAAGAAAAGACAAGCAGACACAGAAAGAACACACAGTGAATGGATACAGAGAGTAGACAGTAAACACAAACAACAACAATGGGGCAGGAATAAAAAACTAAAAAAAAAACCTAACAGCTTTCTAGTACTTTGTATGAGCAGCCCTTTGGCAGACTAACACAATCAGGAAATCAATGGTTAAACATAAAATCAATCAATGTAATACTCCACATTAAAAGAATGAAGATAAAAGTCACATGATCATTTAAACTGACACAGAAAAACAGGCATTTGACAAAATCCAACATCCTTTCATAATAAAAAACACTCAGAAAACTAGGAATAGAAGAAACCTTTCTCAATATGATAAAGGGCATTTATGAAAAACCCACAGCAAGATCAGTGATATTGACAAATTTAGTATGCCAATATATTCCAAATGGTCAATATGAGATTATGATGTTTAAAACTTATGCTAGAAAGGAGAGGTAGTTCAAATGATTAGGCTTCTGCCTACCATTATGGGAGCACCTGGGTTCAATCTCTGGGGTCTCCTGCTGAAAAAAAAAGGCATGTCCACGTGGTGAGCCATGCAGCAAGATGATGACACACAAAAAGAGAGATGAAGGGGAGAGTCAAAGTGAGACGCAACAGAAACCAGGAACTGAGGTGCCACAAATGACAGGGAACCTCTCTCCATATCAGAGGTCCTCAGGATCAAATCCCTAGAGGAGAAAACAAAGAGAAGACATAAAGAGAGAAACAGACACAGAAGATCACACAGTGAATGAACACAGACAGAAAAAATTGCAGGGCAGGGGGAGGGGGGAGGAAAAAAATAAAGAGCTTGTGAGAAAAGATAAGTGCTGCACTATTTTTAAAAAAACAAAACTTTTCCTAGTTCACTTAAATTATTTCAGATTCTACATGGCAATAACCTTTAGGTAACCATCACTTGTGGAGTTTTCGTGAAATACTAAAGAATATCCACAATTATACTGAAGATTAATAAACCTTGTGTGAGGCTTTTGTGGACCCCAGGAAAAATCATGTTCTTAGAAAGCCATGAAAGCCAGAAGCTGAAATCAGTGGAACCCAGGACAGAAGGCCACAGAAGGATCAGCTTAAGTGTCAGGTCCTGGAGAAAGCAGAGGCCTGCAGATGCCACCACCGTGTCCAGCAAACAAGGGGACTGCCGGCCGCCATGTCTTCAGGGGAGAGCTTTGCCTGTGCCTTGATTGGGCCATTTTTCCCAGCCTTGGAAACTTGTAAGTTAATAGATCCCACTGTAAAAGACAATCCATTTCTGGTATATTGCCTTGGCAGCCTTCAGCAAACTAAAACACCCCTCCTGTTCCAACTATTTATCTGTGTGAGGCCACATTTCCTTCATATATTCAACCAAAACAACAAATCACAAGAGACTAAATACAAAAGCAGGCAGATATGCTCATTCAGCAGCATAATATTAAGGCAAACATTAAAATAGATTTTCAAAAATGTAAAACAATGCTAGTCTTTCAATTTTTTATTTTGGAAAATAATTATTTTTCAGAGATATATTATGTTGTATAAGTTTACTGCTGTTATTTTAAAATAAAATATAGACATTTTTAAAATTTTGTTTCAATTCCTAATATATTAATGTCAAAAAGATACAGCCTACATAAATAAAAGCTGTCTGAGGTCCCCCATAACTTTTAAGAATGTAAAGGGATTCTGAAACCAAAAACTTTCAAGAATTGCTGGCATAGGAATAAAAATAAACACTAAATATTTGGCCAAAAATTGTTATATAGTATTGTGGGAAAGTTAAAGAGAAGCACAGCTCATCAAAACGGCTAATAAAAATAAGGGAAATGCACTCCAAGTTACTTGCCTCAGATGAATGTTTTGAAGATCTATGATTTTTTTTTACCTATCTCACCAATGTAAACCTCATTTCATTTCATCCTAACCTGTAATGTCTGTCTTCCTTACCACACCAGGGCTTCTTACAGGCAGAGATGCTGCTGCCTTTTCATCTTTGTATTCCTGCAACACTGAATTGCAGCCTGTATAATACAGTAAGTATTTAATAATTATCTGACTCAATGATCAAATAAATGAATGAGATAATCCAATTCACAAAATTGGGTAATACTGCAGCAAACAGCTGTTTCTTCTATTTTATTATCTACACAGCAGAACTGTTAAATCATATTTGAAAGAAGCACTAAGCCATCCAGCATATTTTCAAGTAAAAGTCAGTAATTCCATGACTCCTAGGCAACTACTCCTTATGTAGACAGGAAACTGCATATATGCAAAGGAATATATAATTATTGCTAGCCACTTTTCTTACCTGCTACAAATTACTTGAATTTCAATAACCGCATGATTTTTGCCCTTCTGTATTTTGTGGGGTTTTTTTGCCTATCAATCTGTTAATTTATACGACCTTTTTGTTCTGTTTTGATTACTCTTCATTTTTGTATATCATCACCCATCTTTAGGTTATCATGACCAAGGAAAGATCCCAAGCAGTTCAGAGAAGCTAGAAAAAAACAATCTTACCAATAGTATGATTCCCATAAAGAAGCTGCTCCAAAATTGCAGTTTTGCCCACAGATAACAATCCACAAACCACAACCTTGCAGCCCTTTCCCATCTTCTTTCAGGATCACTGTGAAGAGAATAAAAAGTCTTTAAAATCTTTTCTTTTTCTTTCTTTTAATTTTAAAACTCAGTAAGTAATAAATACATAGGGGAAATTTTCAAATATCAGAAAGGTATATTATGAAGACTACTGATTGTCCACAATGCAGCCCAATATGCTTGAGGGTGCCATTTCCCCACAGAATCTTTGAAAAACTAGCAGAGATGGACTCGAAGAGTCATCTTCCTCAAAACTCCTGAAAGAGTTAAGGGTTGCAGTAACTGGGCAAGCGCCAAATCAAGAAAACGCAGCTGCAAAGCCAGTAAGAGGAGCTTGGGGCGCGCTTGCTGGACCCTGCCCGGGCATGGTGTGGAGACAGTCTGTACTCCCAGGTTCCTGGCCCTGTTCCAGGGGAGCTAGTAACCCCTACACACGTGCCAGGATGTCTGCCTACATACCTTTGCCAGTCTTTGAAGAGGCAGCCTGAAAGAGTGAACTAGGAAACATCTCTGACTCACCCTCCCACAACTTGCCCTGCAGGCAGAAGATAAAGCTTGCTGACAGCTAAAGAAGTGTAAGACACAGTAAGTCAAAATGGCCTAGGACAAAGAATTACCTGCTTTAAGTGACACAACAAAGCAACCAGGAGGGGAAGAAAGCCTATTTCACAGGAGTAGAGGGCAAATTCCTGTAAATTCTATAGACAAGGGAAACACTAAGGCTACGAGCACGCACAATCCCAAAATAAGACACAGGCTCAGGAAAGACAGAGAGGACCCTATTCTACAGTTTTACCTTTGGCTCATCTTCTTGATACGAGGGCAAAACTCTGAAGAAGAGCACCAGTCAACACAGAGCCAATTTTCAAGACTGCAAAAGGTGTCTTTTACATTGATTTTTTTTTTTGGTTTTTTTGTAAGTTCTTGCACTAAAGAAAATATCTGTCATATCACTAGCTAGATACAAACTTAGGGAACAGCTCAGAGACTAAATCCCAGTGTTAACACATTAAACTATTAAAACATACACTGTGAAACAAAAGATTATAGGACAATCAAAGAAACTTGAGGGAAACGGACTTTGGCCCAGTGGTTAGGGCGTCCGTCTACCATATGGGAGGTCCGCGGTTCAAACCCCGGGCCTCCTTGACCCGTGTGGAGCTGGCCATGCGCAGTGCTGATGCACGCAAGGAGTGCCGTGCCACGCAAGGGTGTCCCCCGCGTGGGGGAGCCCCACGCGCAAGGAGTGCGCCCGTGAGGAAAGCCGCCCAGCGTGAAAAGAAAGAGCAGCCTGCCCAGGAATGGCGCCGCCCACACTTCCCGTGCTGCTGACAACAGAAGCGGACAAAGAAACAAGATGCAGCAAACAGACACCAAGAACAGACAACCAGGGGAGGGGGGGAAATTAAATAAATAAATAAATCTTTAAAAAAAAAAAAAAAAAAAAAACAAAGAAACTTGAAATGATAGCCCATCCAATGGAACAAGATAAAAATCCAGAAACCATCAACAAAGAAGAGACCTCGCATATTGTCTTCATTTCCTAGTTGCTCAAGCAAATACCATGCAATGTATGTGGCAGTTTGATATTATTTTATGAATCCTCAAAAGAAAAAGATTGTTTGTAAAATAACCTATTCCACTAGGTATGATACCCTTTGCACTGAATTCAACTGAATTCAGTTAGGGGCCTTTGACTTTACTTGATGAGATTGCTTTAGGGCTTTCGATGGGACCATGTCAATGAGGCATGGCTCAGGCTGAGTCTCCACCCCCTTGCTAGGTCTGATATAATGGACACTCAGACAGACACAGGAAAAGGAAGCTGCCATGTTGATCCTGCCATGTAAGAGAGAGGATCACTTAAGCCTTAAGGGGCTGGGCCCACGGAGCAGCTCAAGAGGAAATGGTGAGCCCAGAGGGGAAGGCTGAAACCTCACAAGAGATTGGTGGCTGTCTTGCCTCACCACTTGGCAAAACACCAGGATCAATAATAGCTGACTCTGGTAAGAAAGCATCTCTAAAAGTAAGAAAAATATAAAAAATAAAAATAAAAATAAAAAAAATAAAGCATCTCTGATGGTGCCTCAGTTTGGACTTTTCACAGCCTAGAAAAGGTAAGCTTTTACTCCAAATAAATTCCCATTATAAAAACCAACAGATTTCTGGTACTTTTCATCAGCAGCCCTTCGGCAAACTATAACAGTTGGCTTAAACAACAGAAATGTATTGGTTCACAATCTTGAGGCTAGGAAAAGTCTAAAGTCGAGTTGATGCATCCATTGAAAATCCTGTGCTGTTCCTGGCCTGGCTGCTGGTGATCTTAGTCTTGGCTTTTCTTTCAGATAGCTGTTTCTCCCGGCTTCTCCCGGCTTCTCTTCCAGGCTCCACTGACTTGCAGCTTCTTGGCTGCTCCCTCTGGTTTTCTCTCTTTCTGTGGCCTTCACTATAAGGCCTTCTGTAAGAAGATTAAGACCATCGTGAGGGAAGCGGACTTGGCCCAATGGATAGGGCGTCCGTCTACCACATGGGAGGTCCAGGGTTCAAACCCCAGGTGTCCTTGACCCGTGTGGAGCTGGCCCATGCGCAGTGCTAATGCGCGCAGGGAGTGCTGAGCTATGCAAGGGTGTCCCCGCATACGGGAGCCCCACGCGCAAGGAGTGAGCCCCGTAAGGAGAGCTGCCCAGGAATGGCACCACACACACGGAGAGTTGACACAGCAAGATAACACAACAAAAGGAGACACAGATTCCCGGTGCCGCTGATAACGATGGAAGCGGTCACAGAAGAGCACACAGCAAATGGACACAGAAAGCAGACAACTGGGGTGGGGAGGGAGAGAAATTTTAAAAAAAAAAGACCATCGTGAATCAGTTGGATTATACCTTAACTGCAGTAACCTCACCAAAAGACACTATTTACAATGGGTTCAAACCCACAAGAATGGACTAAGTTTAAGAACATGTTTTCCTGGGGTATATAGCTCCAAGTCACCAGGGGCATACTGGACAAAGACTATAAAAAGATGATCCTCACTATGCTCAAGGAGTTAAAAGAAAACATGGAAGAAGAACTAAAGAATGTGAGGAAAAATATGAACAAACAATATGAGAATCTGAACAAAGAGAAATGTGAAAAACGAACCAAACAGAAACAATGGGGTTGAAGACCAAATAACTGCAATGAAAAATTCCCTCCAGGCTTCCAACAGCAGACTGGAGATGACAGAAGAAAAAATCCGTGAACTTGAAGATAAGAAAATTGAAATGATTCAGGCTGAAGAGCAGAAAGAGAAAATAATGGAAAAAAGTGAAGAGACTAAGAGACCTGTGAGACACCATCAAATGTACCAGTACATGCATTATGGGAGACCCCAGAGAAGAAGAGAAAATGGAGTAGAAGGAATATTTAAAAAATAATGGCAAAGAAGACCCAAATATAACAAAAGATATGAATATGTACATTCAAGAAGCCAAATGAACCCCAAACAGGATAAACTTGAAGAGAATCACCCAGACACAGAGGAGTTAAACTCTCAAATGCCAAGGAGAAATAGGAGAACATTCTGAAAGATGCAAGAGAAAAGCAATGTGTTGTGTCCCCAAAAGATTTCTCATCAGAAACCAGGGAGGCAAGAAGACAGGGTGACAAAATATTTCAAGTGAAGAAAACAGTTGTGAAGCAAGAATTTTATATATGGTGAGAATGCATTTCAAAACCAAGGGTAAGAATAAAACATTCCCAGATAAACAAAATCTGGGGTAGTTCATCACCACTAGACCTGCCCTACAAGCACATGCTAAAGGAAGTTCTTCAGGCGAAAGGGAAGGGCACGAGACAGTTGATCGAAGAGGCATAGAGAAATAACTGTTGAGGACTGAACTGAGCACTCCAGAAAAAAAATTTTCTTGATCTTAATCAATTCTCGTGGGAGTTAACCCACTGTATACAGGAACTTGTGATGAGGATATTTTTACTTAAGATGTGGACAACTAAATTAGAATGGATATGTATTAATCAGGGTTTTCCAGGAAACAGAACTGACAAGAGGCATATATACATATATATAGGAATTGGCTCATGCAACTGTGGGAAAGGGAAAGTCCAAATTCTGTACAGCAAACCCCAATCTGGAAATGCCAATGAAGGTTTTTGATGAATTCCCCAGAAGAAACGGATTGGTGGATTGGCTGAAGTAGAGATGGAAATTCTTCCTTCTGATTGCTGAAATCATCAGTTCTCCCTCTAAGACGTTCAACTGATTGGATGAGATTTCTCTCATTGTTGAAGGCAATCTCCGTATTTGCTTGTAGGTATAACCAGTCATAGATGTAATCAATATACTAATGATTTAAATTTAGGAAATATCACCACAGTGACAATCAGGCTAGTGTAGTAGGAAGATGATAGAATAGGAGCTCCAGGAATCAGTCCTGCCACCAAAACAACTATTGAACTGGCAGAAACTGTCTAAATAACTATTTTGAAACTCTGGAGTCCAGTGCAACACTGTGCAGCATCCAGGGAGGAGCAGGAGGAAGAGGCTGGGAAATAGTGTCATTAAATAGTGGTGAGTTTCACCCTCTCTTCCATGGCTTTCCTTCCCCAAAACCTGTAGCAGGCAGTAGTGGGGACTCGCCTGAGCTTCTGGAGCAGCTTGCTGGTGCCAGGTTGGATCACAAAGACCTAGTCCTCCAAACGGCAGGTGTGTGTGGCCTAATCCCAGATCTCTACCTTTGATCGGCTATTTCATATTGCTGGGGAAGAACTTTGAGAGTAGCCATTTATTTTAGTTTCTTAGGCTGCTAAAACACATACCATGAAATGGTTTAGCTTCAACAATGGGAGTTTATTCACTCACAGTTTGAGGCTGCAAAAAAAGTCCAAATCAAGGCATCATCAAGTCAATGTTTTCTCCCCCAAAACTAGCATTCTGGGGCTGGCTGCCGGTGATCCTTGGCTCCTCTGTCACATGACAAGGCACATAGTGACATCTCCTGGTTTCTTCCATCTCTTCAGGGTTCTGCTGATGTGCAGCTGAGGCAGGTTAGTACAGGGGGAAAAGATGAACCACAATATGACTGAGAGACAACATGGCTGACACATGGCCACAAGACCCCACCAAGACCTTGACCATGAGGTCCCAGCTGGGACTCTTTCTGGGGCCAACGGAAGGTTCTGGATAATTCAAACAAGCCTCCCCATTGGTCCCAGATAACCCCACACAAAAAGCCTCACCATTGGCCCCCACCATTGGTGGGGTAACCAATAACAGCTGGGGCCCCTCCCCTTCGCATTAGCAAGGGGAGGAGTAATTAATCGCTTAATAACCACCACAAGAGCCAAATCACTCTCTCTGCCTAGAGGAGGCCACACCAAATCTCAGTGCATATTTCCGTCCTCTCCCATTTCTCAGCAAGCTCTGATCTTCTCTCCCATTTCTCAATAAATTCTTTGTACTGGCTTAACTAAACTGGCATGCTCTTAAAAATTTTTTATGCAACATAGCCAAGAACCTAGAGGAATCTAACACTTCCCTGGCTTCACAGCCTCTTGCTCCCTGTGGCTTTTCTCTCTTTCTTAATTTCTTTGTCTTATAAAGGACTCCAATAACATGGTTAAGACCCATCCTGAATGATGGGTCAGACCCTAACTGAAGTAGCCTCATCAAAAGGTCCTACTTACAATAGGTTTACATACACAGGAACGGATTAAATTTAAGAACAAATTTTTCTGGGGCCCATACAGCTTCAAACCACTACAGCACTGTTCCAATTTAAATCCCCCTCAGGCAAAGGCAGCAGAGAAATCTTAAAGACAGTAACCTTCCTCAAAACAGTTAAAGGACTGCAATAACTAGGCAAGTGGTGAATCAAGAAAATACAGCCAGGGAAAAAAAAGAAAGAAAACACAGCTTCAAAAGCCGTAAAAGAAACTTCTGGAGCCCTTGCTCGTCCCTTCCCTACCTTCTCCACAATTCGGGGTGGAGCCAGCTTGCACGTCCACTCTGGGTCCCTGCCTTGTTTCAGAGGGAGCAGAGTGCACTGTATGTGTCTCAGGTTCTCCCTCCCAGAGTCTGTCCTGAGGCAGAGAAGCACCTTGCAGACACCTGGGACAGTAAGAGAAACAATTAAGTTGAAGTGACTTGGGGCAAAGGATTCTCTGCATTAAGTCACTCAAGAAAGCACCAGGTGGAACAGGTGGAGCTCAGTGTTGAGTGCACACTTCACATACCCGAGGTCCCAGGTTCAATCCCGGGTACTTTCTAAAAAAAAAGAAAAGAAAGCACCGAGGAGGAAGAGGTGGAGGTCTGTTTCAAAGGAAAAGGAGGAGGTGTTCACTTGAACTCCTGTATACTACAAGCAGGGCATTCTTAAGGCCCCCAGCAAGCACAAGCCCAGGAAAAGAAGCAGGCTTCATGGCTGTGGCTCCACACAGGCTGAGAAAAGGTGGAGTGGACCTGGCACCTGCATTTGCCCCAGATTGATCTCTTGATAGGAGGGCTATGCTCTGAAGGAGACCAATTTGCAGGGACACTGAAAAAAGCTTTTTCTTTGGTTTATTTTGATTAGCGACTGACATCCAAAAACAGAAATCTCTGGCACATTACCAGATAGATACAAAGAACTCAGAGACTACATACCAGAATTAACACTATGAATTGTTAAAAGTACTGTAGCAGTTTGATATAGCTATGAATTCCAAAAATAGATATTGGATTATGTTTGTAATCTGGCCTGTACCTGGACATGATTAAATTATGATTAGGGTTTTGATTGGGCCATATTACTGGTGGATGGGGACTCACAGATAAAAGGCATGGCAAAGGACAGAGTTCGGGGTTTTCTGATGTTGGAGTTTGAGGCTGAAGTCTTAAGCTAGAGCCCCAGGAAGTCAGCACACAGAGGAATGAGAAGCAAGCCCCAGGAAGAGAGGAACCTTGAGCCCAGGAAAAAGCAAGCCCTGGGAAGGAAGGAACCTTGAACCCAGAGAGAAGCAAGACCCTGGAAGGGAGGAACCCAGGAAGCCTGAACCCTCGCAGATGTTGGCAGCCATCTTGCTCCAACATGTGAAAATAGACTTTGGTGAGGGGAGTAACTTATGCTTTATGTCCTGGTACCCTTTAAAAAATACCAACCAATTTCTGGTATTTAGCATCAGCACCCCTTTGGCTGACTAATACAAGTTCTATATATAACAAAAGTCTACTAGACAAAAAAGAAAAGGAAATGATTGGCCCATCCAACAGAAAAGGATAACAATCCAGAAACCATCAATGATGAGGATCACACTTTGTACATACTGTATGGAGACTTTTAAAAAATGAATTCTCAGGGAAGCAAATGTGGCTCAAGCAGTTGGGTGCCTGTCTACCACATGGGAGGTCCCGGGTTCAGTTCCCGGTGCCTCCTATAAAAGAGAAGCAAGATAGTGAGCTGACATAATGGGCTGGCACAGCAAGTTGATGCAACAAGATGACACAATGAGGAGACCCAATGAGAGACACAACAAGCAGGAAGCAGATGTGGTTTAAGTGATTGGGTACTTCCCACCCACACGGGAGGTCCCAGGTTTGGAAAGGATATGAGGAAAACGAATGAAAATATAGGAACCTCTACAAAGAAATACTGGAGTTGAATAACACAATAACTGAAATGAAAAATTCCCAGATATTTTCAACAGGAGATTAGAGGCGGCAGAAAAAAGCATCAGTGATATCAAAGGCATCACAACTGAAATGATTCAGAATGAGGCATGGAAATAAAATGAAAGAAAAGAGCCTAAAAGACCTGTAGGACACCATCAAGCACATCAATATACAAATTATGGGAGGAGAAAGAGTGAAAGGGGCAGAAAGATATTAAAAGGAATAATGGCAGAAAGCTTCCCAAATTGAATGAAAGACATGAATGTGCACATTCAAGCAGCCCAATAAAACCTAAACAGGATTAATTAAAAAAGAACTATGCCCAGACACATAGTACTCAAATTTACCAATGCCAAGGACACAGAGAGTTTGGAAAGCTGCAAGAGAAAATCAAGTTACATACAAGGGAATCTCCGTAAGAGTAAGTGTAGATTTCTCTTCAGACACACATGGAAACAAGAAGGCAGTAGTAGGAAATATGTAAAGTGCTGACAGAAAACAACTGCCAACCAAGATTATTATATGTAGCAAAGACCTTTCTTTTAAAAATGACGGAGCGATTAAGACATTCCCTAGATGAACAAAAGTTGAGAGAGTTCACTTCCAGTAGACATACCCTACAAACAATACTACAGGGAGGGAAAACGGACTTGGCCCAGAGGTTAGGGCGTCCGTCTACCACATGGGAGGTCCGCAGTTCAAACCCCGGGCCTCCTTGACCCGTGTGCAGCTGGCCCATGCGCAGTGCTGATGCGCACTAGGAGTGCCCTGCCACGCAGGGGTGTCCCCCGCGTAGGGGAGCCCCACGCGTAAGGAGTGCACCCCGTAAGGAGAGCCGCCCAGCGTGAAAGTGCAGCCTGCCCAGGAATGGCGCCGCACACACTTCCTGTGCCGCTAACGACAACAGAAGCGGACAAAGAAACAAGACGCAGCAAATAGACACAGAGAACAGACAATGGGGGGGGGTTAAATAAATAAATAAATCTTAAAAAAAAAAAACTACTACAGGGAGTTCTTCAGACGGAGGAGAAAACACTATACAGTGAATAAAAGCAGCAAAAAGAAAAAAAAAAAAAGACCTCCAGTAAAAGTAACTGAAATGAGTAAAATAAATTCCAGTATTATTTTATTGATTTTTGGTTATATAACACCAGCTCTAACTTCTAACTGGTGCTAAAGTGCAAATTCATAAAAAGTAATGATATTATATGCTTTTGAACAATGTACAAAGATATATAACAAGCAAAAAAATAATTGGGGGGCCAGAGGGGTACGTGAACATTGTATGTGTATAATATTGAAGATGAATTGGTATCAAATCAAATATGATAGTTATATATTTAGGATATTAAATTTTAACTCCATGGTAACCAAAAAGAAAATACATGAAAAGTATATTCAGAAAAAAATGACCTCTCTTTTCTTCCAGATCTGTAACTAAAGTCACAACAAGCCCCCAAAGGTGGAGTTCAAAGTGTGACCGATGAGGCACTACATTATGCTCCAGAAGAACTGCACCACAGCTTTGGCCCCTTGGGGAGTTCCTTACAATCAGCTGACTGAGGAAGAGAAAACTTGGACTGATTTACAGATGGTTCTGCATGATATGCAGGTACCACCCAAAAATGGACAGCTACAACACTGCAGCCCCTTTCTGAGCTGTCCCTGAAGGACGGTGATGAAGGTAAATCCTCCCAATGGGCAGAACTTTGGGAAGTGCACCTGGTTGTTCATTTTCCTTGGAAGGAAAAATGGCCAGAGGTGCATTTGTACACTGATTCATGAGCTACTGTCAACGGTTTTGCTGCATGGTCAGGGACTTAGAAAGAACATGATTGGAAAATTGGTGACAAAGTGGTCTGGGGAAGAGGTGTGTGGATAGGCCTTTCTGAATGGGCAAAAAAACATGAAAATATTTGATGCCCAACATGAATGCTCACCAGGGGGTGACTTCAATAGAGGAAGATAATAATCAAGTGAATAAGATGACCCATTCTGTGGACAGCAGTCAGCCTCTTTACTCAGCCACTCATAGCAATACCGTACGGATGGAGGTTATGCATGGATTGAGCAACATGAACTTCCCCTCACCAAGGCTGACCTGGCTACAGCCAGTGCTAAGTGCCCAATCTGCCAGCAGCAGAAACCCACACTCAGTCCCCTACATGATACCATTCCCCAAGGTGATGAGCCTGCTACCTGGTGACAGGTGGATTACATTGGACCACTTACATCATGGAAGGGGCAATGATTTGTTCTAACTGGAATAGACACATGTTCCAGATATGGGTGTTCCTTCCCTGCCATGCAATGCTTCTTCCAAAACTACCATCCGTGGACTTATTGAATGTCTTATCCACTGCCATGGTATTTCACATAGCATTGCTTCCAATCAAGGAATCCAGTTAATGGTGGATGATGTGCAGGAACGGGCACGTGCTCATGGAACTCACTGGTCTTACCTTGTTCCACATCGTCCTGAAGCAGCTAGATTGATAGAACAGTGGAATGGCCTTTTGAAGACTGAATTATGGTGCCAACTAGGTGGCAATACCTTGCAGGGCTGGGGCAATGTTTTCCAGGAGTCTGTGTATGCTTGAAATCAGCATTCACTCTATGGTGCTGTTTCTCCCATAGTCAGGATTCACGGGCTCAGGAATCAAGGGGTGGAAATGGGAGTGGTACCATTGTTACCCCTAATGATCTACTAGGAAAATTTTCCTTCCTGTCCCTTCAACCTTAAGCTCTCCTTGTCTACATGTCTTAGTTTCGAAGGAAAAGTGCTTCCACCAGGGAACATATCAATAATTCCACTGAACTGGAAGTTAAGACTGTCACCTGGCCACACCGGGCTACTCATGCTCTGAATCAACAGGCAAAGAACAGAATTACTATACTGGCTGAGGTGATTGATCCTGACTATCAAGGGGAAATAGGACTGCAAATACATAGTGGAGGCAAAGAAGAATTTTCCTGGAATACAGGAGATACCCTAGGGCATCTATCATGCCCAGTGATTAAAGTCAATGGAAAAACTACAACATCCAGTCCAGGCAGGACTAACAATGGCCCAGAATCTTCAGAAATGAAGATTTGGATAACCCCTCTGTCAAAGAACCACAGCATTTAGGTGCTTGCTGAGGGTAAAGGAACATAGAATGAATAGTAAAAGAAAGTAGTGAGAAACACAAAGTTACAAAAATGAAGACTGTAATAATCATGAAGATTTCTTCCTTGTTTTGTTATATTTATATACATATATAAAACCAATTACCTTTGTTTCCTTTCCTATCTTTTCCCCTTATCATATTACATAAGTTGTATTAGTCTCAAGCTGTAGTATTTAAGGATGTCAAGTTTAAAAGTGACTACTACCCAAGGACTTAACCCTATTCTGGAGAAATTTAGTGCGTTTCTGAATGTACACAGGAGAGGTGAATATTGTTAAGCAGTGGGGAAAAAAAGAAATATATATATATATATAAAGAAAAAAGAAAAAAAGAAATGAAAAAGGACTCAAATGGTAAAATATAAAAATCTAAATAAATACGGAAGTAGGCATTAACACCAGATTTTAGGGTCAAAAAGCTATAAGACTTATAAAGACAAACTAGCTGAAGAATGTAGTGAATTATAGTAGTGACTTTAAATGTAAATGGCTTACACTCTCCAGTCAAAAGGCAGAGATTGGCAGAATGAGTAAGAAAGCATGAGCCAACTATATCCTATTTACAAGAGATTCACCTTAAATTCAAAGACATAAATAGGCTCAAAGTCAAAGGATGGAAAAAATAAGCCAAGCAAATAATAACCCGAGAGAGCTTGAGTAGTTATTATATCAGATAAAACAGACATTAAGTAAAAAGCTGCTATGAGAGATAAAGAAGTCATTATATATGATAAAGGCATCAATTCAACAAGAAGACATAACAATTCTAAATATATCACTTAAACAGCAGAGCCCCCAAAATATCTGAAGCAAATATTGACAAATCTGAAGGGAGAAATAGATGGTTCTACATTAATAGGAGATTTTAAAACATCACTTTCAAGAACAGATGGAACATTTAGACAGAAGATCAGGAAGGAAGTAGGAAACATGAGCAATACTCTAAACAAACTAGCTCTAACAGACAGATATAGAATGCTTCATCCAACAGCAGCAGAATACACACTCTTCTCTAGTACATATAGATCATTCTCCAGGAAAGACCATACGTTAGATCACAGAACAAATTTTAATGAACTAAAAAACAATGCAATCATACAATTTATCTTCTCTGACCACAATGGAATGAAGCTAGGTGAAAAACTGAAAGCTTTCCCTCTGAGATCAGGAACAAGATAAGGATATTCACTGTCACCACTGTTATTCAATACTGTACTATAATTTCTAGCCTTTAGGAAAGAAAAAGAAATAAAAGGCATCCAAATTGGAAAAGAGGAAGTGTAGACAATCACAGGGTCTTAATCGTATTTACTTGAGGCCTTATACAGAAGGCCACAGAGAAAAGCCATGGGGACTACACAAAAGTTGGAAGTCAACAGAGCTGGGAAGAAAAAGGAGAAGTCATTGCCATGTGCACTGCCATGTGGTACAAAATTCAAGGAGCCATTACAGACAGCAACCAGTACTAGAATGCCATGGTCCTTGAAAGAAAGCATCACCTTGCTGATGCCTCAATTTTGGATTCTTCCCAGCCTCAAAACTGCACCAGTAAATTCCTACTGTTTAAATCCCATGGTATGGTATTTGTTTTAGAGCCAGGAAACTAAAAAGATAACCATATGGGTGATTTAAAACAAGTACCCAATACAATGTAATATTGCATTGTATTTTTTGACATGTAGCCCCCACTTTCTACTTTCTATAGTTTCAGAAATGAATTTGTGTAAAAAATGATGATTTTGGACATACAATGTATAAAGATATAATTTGTAACAAGTACAACAAAAAGTGGAGATGTAGAGAGGTAGAGGACTGTTTTTGTTTGCTATTAAAATTAAATTGGTCACCCATCCCAAGGAACAGAGAGCATTTGCAACTGCAAGAAAGTTCTATCCATCTGCCCCACAGGATCAAAGTGCCCTCTAATGAGAAGCAGAGTGCGCATCACCATCCCAGAATTCTCAAGATTAGGGAATGAACAATGAACTAGAGCAGACTTATTATTATTCTACTGTAAACATTATTATTCTAGCAATGGAAGAACTTCTATCATCGATGTAAAGGCAGTGACCACAAGAGGTTCTGAAGGATGGGAGAGAGAAGAATAGGTGTAATATGGCAGCATTTTAGGGACATTAGAGTTGTCCTGCGTGACACTATAGCGATGGATACTGGCCATTGTACATTTTGTCATAACCTACAAAATTGTATGAGAGAGAGTGTAAACTATAATGTAAACTAGTAATCCATGGTTAGTAGCAATTGCTTCATTGTGCTCATCAATTTTAACAAATGTTCCACACTAATGAGGGATGTTGTTGATGTGGGAAAGTGGAGAAGGGGAGGGAGTGGGGCAGAGGGGATCCCTTACATTTTCTATGGAACGTTAATGTAATCTAAAGTTGCTTTAAAAAAAAAAATTAACTAAAAAAATAAGAGTCAAAAGGTTTTTTAAAAAAGTTAAGTTGGTGTCAAAATAAACATGATCATTACAGATTTAGGGTATTAAATTTAATCCCCAAGGTTAACTACTATATATATGTACGTATGAAAATTATATATAGAAGGAAATAATAAGGGACTCAAAATGGTACACTCTAAAAAAATCAAATAATTATGAAAATAGGTATTAATGAAAGAATTGAGGGGCAAAAAAAGGCCAAACAGCAAATGGCATTATCAGTAATTACTTTAAATGTAAATGGACTGTGGTATATTCACACAGCTGTAAGAAGAAATGAAGTCATAAAGTATATGACAGCATGCATGAACCTGGAGGGCATAATGTTGAGCGAAGTAAGCCAGACACAAAAAGGATAAATACTGTATAACTGTATAACTTTGAACCAAATGATCAAAACCACCCAACCATGAAAAGCCTAGAACCAGACAGCTTCACTGGTAAATGTTACCGAACATTCCAAGAATAAATTAACATCAATTTTGCTCAAATTCTTCCAAAAAACTGAGGAGGAGGGAACACTTCCTAACTCATTCTATGAAACTACCATCACCGTAATACCAAAGCCAGATAAATATACCACAAGGAAAGAAAATTATACACCAATGTCCCTTATTTTTTTTTAACTATTTATAAAGAAGTTTTATTTTCTTTTCATTTATTTTCTGAAAGATACTTAGATTACATAAATATTACAGAGAATATACAGGAGATTCCTGTATGCCCGGATCCCCACACCTCCTACATTTTCCCACATTAGCAACATCTTTCATTAGTGAGGTACATTCATTGCAACTGATGAACACACTTTGGAGCACTACCACTAAGCATAGATTCTAGTTTACATTATAGTCTATACTCTCTCCCACTCAATTCTGCAGGTTATGGCAAGATATATAATGGCCTGTATCTGTCATAATGTCATTCAGGACGATTTCCAAGACCCGAAAATGCCCCCATATTATACCTGTTTTTCCCTCTCTCTACCCTCAGAACCTCCAGTGGCCACTGCCTCCACATCAATATTTCTTCCATTGCTAGAATCACAGTAAGTCTACAGTAGAATACTAGTAAGTCTACTTCAGTCCATAGTTCATTCCCCACTCCTGAAGAGTCTGGGATGGTGATGTGCAGTCCACCTTTAATTGAGTGGGGGGGGGGCTTTGATCCCATATGGCTGATGGATGGGACTCTTTTGCTTGCAGTTGTAGACTCTCTCTGTTCCTTGTTGGTTATCCATCATCTCATCCTTGTTAGTTGCCCTGAGTGAGTCCAATGAACTGGACAGTAGGTGTTGTAACTCCACTGAGATTCAGGGCCCAGCTGGCACATGGACAGCCCAAAGATTTAAGTCTCTCAAGACGTACACCTAACAAATTTGGTACTAATTATAAGCAGTTGTGCAGTGAAGAGATATGACAGTGCTGTAGTGATAATATTGGGATGGGAGGTACAGGTTTGACAGGGGGGTAGGGTGGGGAGGGTGGGATGGATGGTCCATGGAACTGGGGGGAGGGTTGAGGGAGGGAGCAGGTAAACACTGGGTACTGGTGGGTATATGGTTGAAACTACGATGTTGGGAAAGCTCTTTGGCAATATGACGAGGAAGGATTACTGGTTTAGGGTGTTCGATGGGGGGGGGAGCATTTGGGACAGGGCGCATCTGGGGCAGGCGTCTAGGGAGTGGTGCAAGTGATCATTTTGTCATAGTGTGATGTATCAGAATGGACCATATAATGACTGGGAAAAAGTTGGACTCCCATCCTGGGGAGGCCTGCTATGTTCTTAAACAGAGGAGCAGGAGTCTCTCAGCATGGGTGGTGCCTAACAGGGGAGGACCAGTGTGTCAAGCCCTCAGTGTTGTTGCAAGTAACTATGGATTTTGTCCTTTAAGGAGTGAAGTCTTAGGAAGCGGATATTGCTCAACTGATAGAGCGTCCACCTACCATACTTGGCCCAAGTGGTGAGCTGGCCCACGCCAAGTGCTGCCACACACAAGGAGTGCTGTGCCACATCAGGTGTCCCCTGCATAGGGGAGCCACACACACAAGGAGTGCGGCCCACAAGGAGAGCTGCCCGGCATGAAAAAAGTGCAGCCTGCCCAGGAGTGACACCACACACAGAGAGCTGATGCAGCAAGATTATGCAACAAAAAAAGAGACACAGATTCCCAGTGCCGCCAAGAATGTAAGCAGACACAGAAGAATACACAGCAAATGGACACAGAGAGGAGAAAACTGGGGGGTGGGGGGGAGGGTGTAAAATAAATCTTAAAAAAAAAAAGAGTGAAGCCTGATGGTTGCTGTGGGTCCTGAGGGGAGGGAGAGGGGAAAACTAGAATAGATGGAAGAGGGGGTATCTGGGGGGGCAATGGAAGTATTCTACATGATCTTGCAATGATGGATACAGGCCATGTTAAATTTCATCAAAAACTTATAAAAGTGTATGGTTCAAAATGTAAACCATAATGGTAAACTATTGATCATGGTTAGTTGCTATGTTTCAGTAATTGTATGTCAGTTGTAACAAATGCATCATCCACATATAAAAAGGTTATTAAGACAGGAAGGGGGAAAGGGGAAGAGGATGTTGGGTAAATGGGAGTCCCCTGTATTCTGTATATGACTTTACTGTGACCTAAAACTTCTTTGAAGACAAAATGAAAAAAAGTAAGACACTGGGGGAATAAATGGAAGAAAATGTCACTGTACATACAGATCTTACAGTGATGAAAGGCAAAATGTCAAAACAAAAAAAAGTTTAAGTATTTTTCATTATTCTTAATATTCCAATTATTTTAGTTTAGTTTTAAATTTTTTTCTGTATTTGATTTCTCATAGTTAAAACTATAAACTATTATTTCATTTTCTTATTAATTGTATTTGGCTATTTTATTGGCTTCATTTTTGAAGAAGTTTTGGATCACAGAAGGGTTACAACTGTGGCAGGGGAGGATCATAGTTCGGGGTGTCAGTGACAGGGGATACTTGGGAGGAAGTTCACCTGGGCATCTATATAAGGCATATAAATGTGTTCAAATGTTCATGGGGCATTGCCAAAGTAAGTGGAGATCCACACAATAAGTAAAAGAATATCAAATTCCCATCCTGGGGAGTTCTGCCACATTCTCTAAAGAAACAGCAACAATCCTCCAAGTACAGGGTTCAAGACTAGTGAAGGAGGATGGTCCACTGAAGGGGCGCTTGATATTGACGACCAAGCTAATGAGCCTTTGCTCTTGAAATGGAAACAGCCTAGTGTCGCAGGGTGCCTCAGAGTTACCTATTGGGACTCTCCTTGTTGCTCAAATGTGGCCTCTCTCTAAGCCAAACTCAGAATATAAATGCAATAACTTCCCCCTAGCTTGAGACATGGTTCCTGGGGATGGGCCTCCCTGATACCAGAGGGACTGCTACCAAGTACCAACAAGCAACCAACAGGAAAAAACAAACAAACAAAAAAGACCTTGACCAAAAGGGGAAAAGTTAAAGACAAATGAGTTTACATGGTTAATAGACTTCAAAGTGAAGTGGGAGGTCATTCCAGAGGTGAAGCTTATGCATGTCTCAGCAGGATCTCACTGACAGCCAAAGTAGACACTACCCCAACAGCAGGGCTCCTGAGGGTTCTGGGAACATCCAGACACTATAATCAGTGCAAAGAGCTCGCGTCTGGTCCCTTACCAGGGGGCCCTACTTTGGATTTTATGCTCCCCATTGTGACAGTTGGACTGAGGAGTGATTTTCCTACACAATGTCCCTTATGAATAGATAAAAAAAATCCTCAAAATACTAGCAAACTGAATCCAACATTATATTAAAATGATTATCCACCACAACCAAGTATGATTTATCCCAAGTATGTAAGGGTGCGTCAACATAAGAAAATCAATATTATATGCCACATTAATAGAACGAAAGTGGGAACCACATGATCATCTCAACTGACAGAAAAAGCATCTGACAAAATCCAACCTTCCTTCCTGATAAAAACACTTAGAAAACTATGAATAGAAGACTTCCTCAACATAAAAGCATTCATGAAAAACCCACAACTAACATCATACTCAATGGTGAAAGACTGAAAATATTCCTCTCAGACAAGGAACTAGACAACAATGTGCACTGTCCCCACTGTTATTCAATATGCTACTGGATTTCCTGGCCAGGGGAAGTAGGCAGGAAAAAGAAATAAAAGGCATCCAAATTGAGAAAAAAGAAGCAAACCTTTCCCTATTTGCAGATGACATAATCTTATATATAGAAATTCCTGAAAAATCCCCAACAAAGCTCCTAGAATAAATGAATTCAGCAATGTGGTGGAGTACAATATTTGCCTGAAGAGAAAATCAAGAAAAAAATTCCACTTAAAGTAGCAACTAAAAGAACCAAATATCTAGGAATAAATTAACTAATGATATAAAAGACTTGCACATGGAAAATTATAAAACACTGCTAAAAGAAATCAAAGCAGATCTAAATAAATGGAAGGACATTAAGTTCATGGAAGGGAGAAGTAAATATTACTTTCTACTGAAAGGAATTTCCAGATTCAACATAATCCCAAACAAAATTCCAACAGCCATCTTTGCAGAAAGGGAAACTCCAATCAATAAATTCATAAGGAATGGCAAGGGACCTGGAAAGCCTAAGCCATCCTGAAAAAGAAGAATAAAGTTGGAGAACTCATTCTTCCCAATTAAAAACATATTACATAACTACAGTGGTCATAATAGCCTGTTACTGTCACAAGGACTAGACACAGAGAACAAAAGAATTCAGAGTCCAGAAATAAACTCTCACATCTCTTGTCACCTGACTTTCCACAAGGGTGCAAAGTCCACTCAAGGGGGTAAAAATAATCTTTTCAACAAATGGTGCTGGGAAAACTGGATATCCATATGCAAAACAATTAAAGCGGGACTTTACCTCACATCAAACACAAAAATTACCTCAAAATGGATCAAAGACCTACATATAAGAACCAAAACTATAAACTCCTAGAAGAAAACATAGAGAAGCATCTTCAGGACCCTGTGTTAGGCAATGGTTTCTTAGACTTTACACTAAAAGCACAAGCAGCAAAAATAAAAAACTGATAAATGGGACTTTATAAAAATAAACTAGGAAAAATTAAATAAAACGAAAAACATTTTATCAAAGGACTTCATTAGGAAAGCAAAAAGACAACCAACAGAAAGAATGGGAGAAAACATTTGGAAACAACATATCCGACAAGGGTTTAATATCCAAAATATATAAAGAAATCCTTCAACTCAACAACAAAAAGACAAACAACTCATTTTTAAAAGGTACAAAAGATTTGAAGACATTTCCTCAAAGAAGATATACAAATGGCCAAAAAGCACATGAAAAGATAAAATCATTACCTATAAGGGAAATGCAAATCAAAATCACAATGGATAACATTTCACACCCACTAGAAAAACCACTTAACAAAAAACAAAAAAGAGAAAGAAAAAGAAAACGTATTGGAGAGGATATGGAGAAATGGGAATACTTGTTTATTGATAGGGATGTAAAATGGTGCAGCTGCTATGGAAAACAGCTTGGCAGTTCCTCAGAAAGTTTAAAAACTATATGACCTGGAAAGCCCATTTCTAGGCATATATCTGTATTAGTATGCGCAAAGGGGTGCTGATGCAAAATACCAGAAATTGGTTGGTTTTCATAAAGGGTATGTATTTGGGGTAGGAGCTTACAGATACCAGGCCATAAACATAAGTTACTTCCCTCACCAAAGTCTATTTGGGCAAGACGGCTGCCGACGGCTGTGAGGGTTCAGGCTTCCTGGGTTCCTACATTCTTGGGACCTGCTTTTCTCTGGGTTCAAGGTTCCTTTCTTCCTGGGGCTGGCTTCTCTTCCTCTGTGAGCTCACTTGCCGGGGCTCCAACTTAAGTCTTCAGCATCAAACTCCAACATCAAAAACCCTCAACTCTGTTCTTCGCCATGCCTTTTATCTGCCTTTTATATGCCTAATCATAACTCAATCATGCCCAGGTACAGATCAGATTACAAACATAACCCAATATCTATTTTTGGAATTCATAACCATATCAAACTGCTATAATACCCAAAAGAATTGAAAGCAGGATCTTGAACATATATTTGCACATTGTGTTCACAGAAGCATTATTCACAATTGCCAAAAGATGAAAGCAACCCAAGTGTACTTCAACAGATGAATGGATAAATAAAATGTTTTATATATACATACAATGGAATATTATTCATCCATCAAAAGGAGGGAAGTTCTGATACTAACAACATGGATGAAACTTGAAGACATCATGTCGAGTGAAATAAGACAAACACAAAAGTACAAAATTTCTATGATCCAAATTACATGAATGGATTAGAATAACCAAATTCATAAAGTTAGAAATCAGCATATAGGTTACCATGGGTCAAGACAGAGGTAGGGAATGGGGAGTTAATGCTTAATTGGTTCAGAATTTCTTCTGTTTGGTGTAACAAAAATGTTTTGGTAATGGATGATTGTGATGGCAGCACATTTTGAATGTAATTAACACCACTGAATTATATATTTGAATGTAGTTAAAAGGGAAAATTTTAGGTTGCATATGTTACTAGAATATTTTTTAAAAACTCATAGGACTGGAAGCAGATGTGGCTCAATCGACTGGGCTCCCGTCTACCATATGGGAGGTCCTGGGTTCATGTCCCAGGGCCTCCTTGTGAAGGCAGGCTGGCCCACACCCACAGAGAACTGGCACAGCAAGATGATGCAACAAAGGGAGACAAGCAGACACAGAAGAATGCACAGCAAACGGACACAAAGAGCAGACAGCAAGCAAGCAGCGAGAAGGGAATAAATTTTTTAAAATCTTAAAAAAAAAAACTCATAGGACTGTACAACTGAAACAGTGAACCCCAATGTAAACTAGGGAGTACAGTTAATAGAATAATTATAAAAATATTGTTACCTCAATGGTAACAAAGGTATCACACTTATGCAAAATGATGATAATAGGAAAAATTGAGTGAGTGCTTGGCGGGAGGAAGGGTATACAGGAACTCTGTATTTTCTGCCTGATTTTTCTGTAAATCTACAACTTCTTTAACAATAAATAAATAAATAACAAAAAAATGCATATTCTTCCAAACCCCACTACTTCCCTTGGAGTAATTAGCGTTACCACTTTCTTGTTTATCTTTGCACTGACAGTCTAGATAAACATAAGCATATACATTTTTCTTTTTTTTATTTTAAGATTTATTTTTTATTTATTTCTCTCCCCTTCCTCGCCCCCACCCTCCAGTTGTCTGCTCTCTGTGTCCATTCGCTGTGTGTTCTTCCCTGTCTTCTTGTATTGTCAGTGGCACCCAGAATCTGTGTCTCTTTTCGTTGCACCATCTTATTGCGTCAGCTCTCTGTGTGTGCGGTGCCATTCTTGGGCAGGCCGCACTTTTTTCACGCAAGGCAGTTCTCCTTACAGGATGCACTCCTTGTGCGTGGTGCACTCCCTGTGCGTTGAGCTCCCCTACGTGGAGGACACCCCTGAATGACACGGCACTCCTTGCGTGCATCAGCTGTGCATGGGCCAGCTCACCACACAGGTCAGGAGAACCTGGGTTTGAACCTTGGACCTCCCATGTGGTAGGTGGATGCCTATCCTCCATTGGGCCAAATCTGCTTCCCTATTTGTTTTCAAACAGAATGAACATTTTATACAAAGAATATTTCAATCTTGATTAAGTTAGGAATGCTAATCAAATTCTAGGTTAAACATTTCTTCAAAGATAATACACACTTATCAGTGTTTACCTGGAAAAATAATATTTAAGGAGGCATTAAGATAAAAATCTGGATAGAGCACATGGGTACAAGCATGACTGAGTCATCTGGATACATCAAGGAATCTCTTTAACTCTGTATTCCCTCACCTCTAAAATAGGGATAAAAATAGTGCATATATTATGGGATTGTGTGTTAATTGAGATAATTTAAAAAGATGACTCACCACAGTATCTGGCACATATGAAGTACTCAATAAAATTTACCTATTAATATATATTCTAAGTTATTGTTTTTATACTTAAAAATTAAGGAAACTTAAAAAGAAAAAATGTAAATAAATTGTAAAATAAAAAAACTTGAATAAAGAATGGATATAATTTTTTTAAAGAAACATTAATGATATTAATACTGCTATTAGTCTTTTCTCTGGTGAGTGAGAAACTGGATTCTGGTAGCTGTATTCTTTTTGAGGAATAATAGACAATGATAGAAAAATTGCTCAGGCACGTTAGGTATGATTGTTTGTTTTAGGAGTTACGCAGGCACTCAAACCACTGAGCTACACCCATCCCCTTGCTCAGGCAATTTAAACTAGAAAAAAAAGAAACTATGTCTCTTACAGCTTCCCAATTTATAACCAAAGAAGAGTGGAATCGGGTGACACTTCCTTCCATTTTCTTCAAAGCCTTTGTTTTCTTCCCCCATGGTATCAGAAACCAATTCAGAAAGGAAAAGTCTCATTAAGTACAACAGAGCTACTTGGTAAGAGAATTCTACACTGCTTTTTTGCCATCTTCCACCACTTTCTACTTTCCCCAGCTATCTTCTTACCTACAGGTATAGAATATGGCATAACCCTGGCTTAATGGGATGCCACAACTACTTAACAGTCAGAAAACAACCATAACAAGAAAGTTCAGATAAGCATTCTGATCAAAAGGATGCTGAGTATTTATCTGTGCTCATGTGTTTACTGGACTGAGACAACTAAAAATTCCACCCAGAACACACCTTAATGGTGGCAGAATAGCAGTTACATTTGTGTTTTGAATTGCACATCACTATTTTGCTGTTTTCTATTGTTTTGTTTTCGTTTACCAACCCTGAAAACATTAAGCAACAGATGAACTTCTCATCAATCTTGTCTATCTTATTTTCTCAGTGTGTAAATTTTTATGACCCAAATCAGCTACAGTATTTACCTGCTGACAGGAAAAAATTTAATGCTACTTCATTGTAGCACAGGAATAACACAGCACCCATTTCCAGAGCAGTACACTACATTTTGCCAGTAGAGAAATAACAGTCTCTTATGTGATGCAACCATATTTTCCTGGATGATGTACTTCAGAGCCTTCTAAACTGTCAAAGGATATTTACCACTTGCTTCCAGAAAAACCTCTTCTCTGAGAGAAAGCTCTTTTCTTTATATTCTCAGCATAACTGCAACAGAAAATTTCTCAGCTTTTATTTGTAAGGGCAGAGCTTTAGGTAACATTAATGCTCTATGGTATTCCCTATGACTGCCACTATGGCCTATGTTAAAAGGTTTTATACACATACCTCTGAATATATGATTAATGTTATTACTGTAAGAGTCTACTCTTTCTGAATACTATGATTTCTCAAAAGTTATGATATCAGTGGATCTTTCTTTCAAAAGGTTTTTAATGAAAATAATTAAATTTTAAAGGAGCTGCCACTTAGGCATGTGAAGATGAAATAAATCTGCCAGAGGACAGGAAAAATGGTGACAGCACAATTCTGCTGTCAGAAAAGGTTGCTACTGGATTTCAAATTTTTATTTTTTCTATTGTCTGTTATTTTCTTTCCTCTAAAAATGTCTCAGTCACAGAGGCATTTCTAAATACCAATCCTTAACTCCTCTCCCTTTCCTGTTCAATAAATAACCCTTAACCACAGTTTATACCAAAGACCAAAGAAAGTCAAGTGCCTTAAAGGGGCAGGCATACTGTTATTGACTGAAGCAGGCAGGTATAAGAAAAAATAACAATGATTAACAGCAACAGACGCTTTGTAAAAGAGGAGCAAATATGAGTACTAGGAACTGCAGCACACTGGAGAGAATACTGAAACTAATAGAATCCTCAGAAATTCAGAAATAAAATATTCCAAAGTGTTTCTGGAAGTGGTCTTAGCATATGTACTTTTAAAATGGTAGGCTACAATTATACCTTGACACTCACTGACATTAGGATTAACAGATGAAGTTTATCTTAAAAACACATTATTATGTCCACAACAAAGCTCCTAGAGCTAATAAATGAATTCAGCAAAGTGGCAGGGTACAAGATGAACACCCAAAAATCAGTAGTGTTTTTATATACAAGCAATGAACCATCTGAAAAAGAAATCAAGAAAAAAATTTCCATTTACAATAGCAACTAAAAGAAACAAATACCTAGGAATAAATCTAACCAAAGACGCGAAGAACTTGTACACCAAAAATTACGAAACAGTGCTAAAAGGAATCAAAAACCTAAAAAAAGTAAGGATATCCCATGTTCATGACTGAAAGACTAAATATTGTTGTCAATTCTACCCAGAGCAACCTACAAATTCAACACAATCCCAATCAAAACTCCAACAACTTTCTTTGCAGAAATAGAAAAGCCAGTCATTAAATTATACAAAAGGGTAAGGGCCCCAAAGAGTCAAAGCCATCTTGTAAAAGAACAAAGCTGAAGGAACTCACACTTCCCAACCTTAATCTTATTACAAAGCCACAATAATCAAAACCGCATGGTACTGGCACAAGGACAGACATATAAATCAACGGAATCAAGTTGAGAGCTCGGAAATCATCCCTCACATTTATGGCCGGCTGATTTTTTTTTTAAAGATACTGGGGTTTGAACCCAGGACCTTTCATGTGGGAGGCCAGCGCTCAACCACTGAGCCACATCACCTTCCCCGAGTTTATTTTGCTCATTTGTTTTTTTCAGGAGACATTAGGAACGGAATCCAGGCCTTCCCATGTGGGTGGTGGTTGCTCAACTGCTTGAGCCACATTCACTCCCAATTGATTTTCTTTTTAAGATTTTTTATTTCTCTCCCTTTCCCCACCCCCAGCTGTCTGCTCTCTGTGTCCATTCATTGTGTGTTCTTCTGTGACCGCATCTATCCTTATCAGCAGCACCGGGAATCTGTGTTTCTTTTTACTGCGTCATTTTGTGTCAGCTCTCCGTGTGTGGTGCCATTCTTGGGCAGGCTGCACTTTCTTTCGCACTGGGCGGCTCTCCTTATGGAGCGCGCTCCTTGCACGTGGGGCTCCCCTACACGAGGGACACCCCTGCGTGGCACGGCACTCCTTGCGCGCATCAGCACTGCACATGGGCCAGCTCCACACGGGTGAAGGAGGCCTGGGGTTTGAACCTCAGACCTCCCATGTGGTAGGCGGACACCCTATCCATTGCGCCAAGTCCACTTCCCCCCAACTGATTTTTTAAAGAAGGGATAAAGACCACTCAATTGGGAAGGAATAGTTTCTTCAACTTACCGGTGCTTGGAGAACTGAACCTCCATTTGCAAAAGAATGAAGAAGGAACCCCCTACCTTATACTATACAAAAAAACTCAAAATGAATCAAAGATCTAAAGACAAGAGTCAGAGCTATCAAACTTCTAGGAGAAAACATAGGGAAGTATCTTCAGGATTTTGTCTTAGGCAATGGTTTTTTTAGACTTTACACCCAAAGCGCAAGCAACAAAAAAAATAGATAAACAGACCTCATCAAAATTTAAAACTTTCGTGCCCCAAAGGATTTCATCATGAAAGTAAAATGACAAACTACACATTGGGAGAAAATATTTGGAAACCACATATCCTATAAGGGTTTAATATCCAGAATATATAAAGAAATCCTTCAACTCAACTATATATGAAGATCCAAAACAGCCTTAAAAAAAGTCTTAAAAAACAAATATGCCATTTTAAAAATGGGTAAAGGACTTGAATAGACATTTCTCCTAAGAAGATATACAAATGGACAGAAAACATATAAAAATATATTCAACATCATTAGCCATCAGGAAATGCAAATCAAAAACACAATGAGGTACCATTTCACACTCACCTAAATAGCTCCTATTTAAAAAATGGAAAATTACAAGTGTTGGAAAGAACGTGGAAAAATAGGAACACTCATTCACTGCTGATGGGAATATAAAATGGAACAGCCAAAGGGGGAAACAGTTGGGCAATGCCTCAGAAGGTTAAAGACAAATATTGTATGATCTAACTTATACGAAATAAATTCTTTCATATGAGTTAGATCTTATGACCAACTCATAGAGTCAGAATCTAAAATATAAGTTACTAGGAAATGGCAATAGGGAATTAGCAGTTTAGGCTTAAAATGTACCAGGGTTCCTATCTGGAACAATGGAAATGTTTTGGTAACGGATGGTGGTGCTCGTAGCACTACACTGTGTATTTAACAGCACTAAAATATATATCTGAATGTGGTTAAATGGGGAAATGTTAGGTACATACAGTACTAGAACAAAAAATCTTTTAAAAATCTATGGAACTTCACAACACATTGAACCCTCAGTTAAACCATGGGCTACAGTTAATAGTACAAACATAAAAATCTGCTTCCAGAAATTTTAACAAATGTACCATACCAATGCAAGATTTTAATAATAGGGTGGTATATGGGAACTCTATATTATATGTATGATTTTTTTTTTAGATTTATTTCTTCTCCTCTGCTCTGCTGTTTGTGCTCAGTACTGCTAGATGTGTGCTCTCTGTGTCTGCTTGTCTTCTTTTTAGGAGGCACCAAGAACCGAATCTGGGATCTCCCATATGGGAGGGAGGTGCCCAATTGCTTGAGCCATATCTGCTCCCTGCTTATTGGGTCTTCCATTGTGTTTCCTGATTGCAACATCTTGTTGTGTCAGCTCACTGCACCAACCCATGCATCAACTCACTGCCTTGCTCATCTTCTTCACAAGGCACTACAAACCAAACCCGGGACTTCCCATATGATAGGCAGGTGCTCAACTGCTTGAGCCACACTCACTTCCCTATATGTATGATTGTTCTGTAAACCCACAACTTCTCTAATATATATAAATGTATATATCACTATGTAAGTGTGCCTATTTGTGTATGCATAAATAAATAAATAGGAGAGGGGTCCAAGTAGGTTCTGTCAGAGATGTCTCTATCAAAAACAAACAGTAAGGGAGTGAATGTGGCTCAAGCAGTTGAGTGCCCGCCTCCCACATGGGTGGTCCTGGGTTTGGTTCCCGTTGCCTCCTAAAGAAAAGAAAGAGACAAGGAGTGTAGGGGAAAAAAAAAAAACAGTGAGCAGACAATGAGCGCAAACACAAGCAAACAGATGAAGCCATGGGGGGGAAGGGCAAACAGTAAAAGTAACTGAATTCAATTTTAAGATTTGTTTAAGAAGAAAAAGCAAAGGATAAAAACAGAATAGACCTCATTAAATGAAAAACAAAAACGAAAGGATAAGTGTGATTAATACATCAGGCATGGCTGAAACATCCCAGGTTTTCTGATAGTCTTCCAAGCTGGAAATAATAATACTTCATAAAGCATAAGATTAATGTCTTACTACCATCAATCAAAAAGTATGACTTGTATAAAAACTCTATATCGAATGAGAGGTTTTATATGAATAACATTACAGCACATACAAAAACACTTTATCTTCTATGATGATGAAGACCGGGTCTTGTATTACACATATATGGTGCTCACACTTAAATATATTCAAATTCACTAATAAAAACTACTAAAAACTTAGTTCTGGGAAGCAAATGTAGCTCAAGCAGTTAGACGCCTGCTTCCCACACGGGAGGTCCCAGGTTCAGTCTCTGGTGCCTCCTAAAAACAAACACACAAGTAAAAAAATGAAGAAAATACAACAACTACCCCAGGGATCCAATGTGGCGCAGTGGCTGAGTGCTGGCTTTCTATATATGAGGTTCGGGTTCAATCTCCGGCCCCCAGTACCTCAAAATAAAATATAAATAAATAAATAAAATATAAGCTTAGCTCTATATGCATTATAATGTTTTATATTTCCCAAACACAATAAATGTGCATCATATCCTTCCAAATTAAAAAAAAAAAAGAGAGATGATCTGCAGTATTCTGAACAGGCACTGAATTGTGAGCTACACAAAGAGATCCTGGGCATGGCCAAGACTCTTAAATCTAGACTTCAAGGAGTTTAAAAGGCTCAAACTAGATAGGTGATCTTGAAGGTTCCTTTCAACGCTGTGATGCTGTGATAGTAGAAGGTGCTTCTCCAGAACACGCATCAACACTGAGGTTAATGCAAGCTACTAAGAAACTGAGGTACAGTAAAACTGAATCTGAGATTTACTTATCCTCATCTCATGTAAATGACTAAAGGAAACATGCTTTAACAGGGAAGATCCAATGCAATCTTAAATACCCATTATTTTTCTTATGTAGCTAATCAATGTTGCTAGAGAAAAAATACATGATTTAGTTTATCCACATGGAAAACACTGAGCTTGGTCAAT